>NC_069126.1:60978038-61282205 GCF_026914265.1 Mya arenaria
ATAATGTTTGTTTGCGACAATATTTCGCCGCTGTGAAAAGAGCAAGCCGCACTTACCAGTTGTATGACGTCAGCGGTCCATATTACATTTTCGGCGAGGTCCAGACCGGCCAAAAATATGATATGGACCAGGGACGTCATAAAACTGGATTTTTATGAAAATACAGTGATATACGGACCGATACAGTTTATATATACAAAGAAGGGACACTTATGCAAAGATGGTCATTTATGTAAGGTATAATATAAGAAATATTTACGCACCACCATATGGCATTATAAGGACCGGCCAGTCAGCTCCCGAAGGTGAATGGACCTCGGCTAACGTATCGGTCCATATACACTTTCGGCGGCTGACTGGCCGGTCCTTATAATGTCATATGACCCTCAGTGGTGTGTAATATTTCTTAATAATCGTCCCAGTCAACTCGAAAAAGTGTCAGAGTGGTTCGGTCTTGGTATCCTCCAGGCACTAACGCATTTTGCTGAGGGGCCATTCTTGCTGTCATTCGTCGCAGGTCTTGCGGCATTTTTGGTACATAATTACTCCTTTGGCGAATTGTTTATTTAATGGTGGGGGTAAAATTTCCCATTTGGCTTCAAAATTGTGTTCAAGTCACACTTGGGGGTATGACGGAGTCAAGCCACAATGCAGTCATTATAGGGCGCGGGCGGACCTTTATAAACTCAAAATCAACAAGACATTTTATTTCAGTCGACCTTTCTAGTATTGATCTTGGCCCTGAAAGATCTTTAAGAGACCTTAAAAATGGGAAAGTATCAAGAACCTAAATCCAGAAGATACCTTAGTCATTTTCTTAGTCTCAATCTGAGCTGATTTTACCTTATAACATCATAAAATGAATCATATATAGCTTTACTCTTTTTAAACGCGCTTAACCTCGAAAAACGTTGGTCAATATAACAAAGAAAACTTTTTTTTACAGCTAAACTGTAATTGAGTACAACATTGATTTTTTAGCAATTACGGAAGTAATTTTTTTGCTGTAGATTTTTTTTTTAAATTGACAAAACGTTTTTTATCAAAACATCCTGAAACATGGGAAAATAGTAAATTCATACCAAGGTCTGTTTGAGAAAAGACAATTGAGATTGGATTGTTATTATGACCTGATTATGTGAGATAAATACTTGACCATTGTGATATGATATGATTTACATGTATTATATTATAAAATGACGAATATCTGTATGAAATATCATTGTTAACAAAGAGGCCAGGGAAAAGGAGCAATCAAAATCAAATATTTACATCCGTACTTGATTTTCTGAACGATAAAAAATGAGTTTATTTTGCATGAGCCGATCGACCTTTCCTGACCTTTGTAGGCGGAGTTTCGCAACAAAGCAACGCTCTGATTGGTCGCTGGTGAATCAATGCGCGTAGTGATCTTACTATGATCTACTTTATTGCTAAATATAGCAGGGCACATGTTCTGTAGAATGACGGCTTGTTTACATGTTTCTTTTGATGTTTTACAAATAATTTAAATTAAAGACATTATTTTCTAGAAATATCATTTGGAAAATGCTTTATTTTGCATTTGATAACAAAAGAACACGCATTGAACAAATAATAAAAACAAATCAAAATTGACACGGTTCTTACTACGATTCGTCTGCAACAACTGTCAAAACAAACATGGCTGATGATTCTGAGTTCGGCGATTTCTTTCTAGGACAAATGCATGATACATTATCGGATTCAGACAATGATTATCTTTCTACGATAGAGTTAGGCGATATCTTCGTCTACATTTTAAATACATGAAATGATTGAAGACTGCTCAAGTGTCATGTATGTTCGTGAGTTCGAACAAACTTCTTAATATTCAATTCGAGAAGACTAGCACGACACAACACTTCAATATCTTTGCGAAAGTTAAAAGACAGAAAAAAATGAAATTATGACGCTATAATTACTCTGAACTGGTAGTTATCAATTAAATCACCATGACCACATTGTTTATGCCCTCTCACATGGGTCATGCATATGTAAAGCATGAGTTAAAATGTATCGAAAGTTCTCTTAATTAAAATGAACATATTTCAACAAAAATCATCATTACCTCCACATATTTAACAGAAACTATTAAATGATTAAAAAAAATTGATTCTTTATTTCTTTCTGCAAATTACTTATTATATTTATTATGCGGAGGATAAAAAGAACGACACCAAGGGCGACAAGTGCTCTTACCATTTACATTCGCTCTTCACGTTTTGTTCCCCTTTGTTGTAATTAAAGGCTTATTTTCAAACACTATTAGGTCGAGAAAAAAATTGCCAAATAAGAAGGGAAAATGAAAATATAGCGCGGTTTATGCATATGCAAAATCGCGGCCGAGCGTTCATACTGCATGAACGCACAAAAAATAAGAATCAAGCCTTAAAAACTCCGTTCGTATTAATGTTTACTTTTTAGAGATGTGTTTACTACCCTATCATTCGGAACTCCTCGGCCATTTTCTATTAAAAATAACCTCGGATGCATATGGACAGTTTACAATGGCAGAAAGCTGTACACTTCAACTACGCTGCAAGTAGATCGCGTAGTAATTTCAATTTAGCAGTTAAACTTATTGACTTAAGTCTAGGGAAACTTAATCATGTTTTCAATAAACACTTCGACTGGAATTTGATTTAAACTTAGATATACGATTGCAAGATAAATGATACATTTAATTAATAATATGATTCAATTATTTACGAAGTACATCTATTGATGTACCGTCAAACATTCGAGGTTGCTTGCGATAGAAAATTCCGAATGATACCTTATGGGTGCATTCTCGTTCACCACATTCGAAATTCCTCGGCCATTTTTTTTCTAAAACAACCTCGGATGTATTTGGACGGTGTACATACTTAAAAAGAGGTACGTTTAAGTCCGCTGCAAGTAGATCGCGTAGTAATTTTATTTAGCAGTTAAACTTTAAGACTTAACTCTTGGGAATCTTAATTATGTTTGCAATAATACACTTCACTGGCAATTAATTTAAACTAAGATCAATAAATACAACTCTAAAACATTTAATTAATGATATAATTCAAAAAAATACGAACTACTTCAATTGATGTACACATGGGATACATCAGAGGTTGTTTTAGAAAAAAAATGGCCGGGGAGTTCCGAATGCGTTCAACAGAGTGATGATGCTACGCTTACCGTATATTTATCATTATCAAACCTCTGGTGAATGAGAATGTATGAGTGGGGCATCCTCAAAAAAAATAGTACGTTAAATTTTTCGATTAATTATCCTTAGTCGTTATGAGACAGTTACTTGAAACAAATAGTCAATCTGAAATATTTTTAAAACTAGGCTTTTTTTATTTTTCAAACTAGTATCTTCGATTTATGAGTTTTCCCTTTGTATTGAAATATGGAGGTTAAAGTATTCTCCTCTACAAAAAAAAAAAATCCAAATTGAATAAAAAGGTTTCTGCAGAAACATAATGTGGTCGTTTACCTCTTTTTCTTCATTATACAAACAAACTTAAAACAATATGGATGTAATGTTGTTGTTTTATTGACAATGTCAAATCACCTCTTAACTAAGTATCATTATGATTTGAGGGCTGCTCAAGAAGTCCGTAGACTTCGTATTTTCAGTATACAATTCTTGCTTGTCTTTTTGCACTCTTATGTGCAAGACTTGTTTTGTAAATTTATGCAATTGTTTTTTTTACATGCAGAATATTGTTATTGTTCAAGCTGCTAGGGTATGTATCATACACTGGATGGGTTATTTCAGGGCAAAAGGTCGACTAGGACTTTTTTTCTAATATAACTGTGTGAATTTGAAGATGACAAACTGCGGTTGTGTCAGCTTACAGTTTGTCATCGTTAAATTTACAACTCCATGTTGTGTAAGCTTATTTTTACTCGCACTCGGGCCTTGCCCATTCGGCGAGTGCTCCCTTAAGAGTGTTAGTCATTTTACGTATGAGGTCATCCGTGGTCTAGTGGTAACACACCTGACTGTCAATACAGGGGTCGCAGGTTCGATTCCCCACCACACCACTTAGAAGAATGCTAATCGTCTTCTGGAGGGACGTTAAATGGGGGTCCCTGTTTACACTTGTGCACGTTAAATAACCAGGATAGCTCTAATTTTAAATGACAATCAATCTTATCGGAGCACTCGATGAAAGGGCCTTGTCCACACCCAACGCTTGATGCAAATGGAAAAGGAACCAAATGCTGGAAACAACGAGTTTATCTGTCATTATTCCATATGCCAAGAAACAGAACTTTCCAGAACCACAACATATTGAAGCACTAATATCTGTTTCAAAGAAGATTAAAGCTGCACTCTCACAGATTGGCCATTTTAACAACTTTTTTATTTTTTGTCTTGGAAAGAGCAAATTTTTGCGTAAATATCTGCAAACCAATGATATAAGATTGCTGACAAAAAATCAGATCGTAGATTTTAATATTTCCGTTCGAAAATTAATGTTTTATAGCTTAAACCGTTACTAACGGTTTAAGAAAAATGCATAAAACATCAATTTTTGAACTTAAATATAAAAATATGCGATCTGATTTTTTGTCAGCAGTCTAATATAACTGGTTTACATGCTTTTTCACAAAAATTGGCTCGTTCCAAGACAAAAAATAAAAAAAAGTTGTCAAAACGTTCAATCTGTGAGAGTGCAGCTTTAAGAGAGGAGCAAAATGTTTTAAAAAATAAAAATAAATATTGCAGACTTCATTTCAATTGTATTAAAGCGGGACAATATAGAGATACACTTGGTGTAAAAAATAATCGCATTGATTTAATGCATTATCATGTTTAAGTCATTTGACTTTCACGATAAAAATGTGTGTACAGATAAAAAAGATATAAGCCTTTATACATGGGGTTTTCAATTGATATAGCTATGAGTCCTATAGGTTTTTTGATATCCTATAATGATGATCAAGATACAGCCCGGACAAATTTAGTCCGGACGAACGGACGCACTTACGCATACACACACGCACGCGTGCATTCACGCACATACACAGAACCGCCATTGTGATAACTATGTCTCACTCACCGGATAGCAGGCTCAACAATACATTTCCTACTGAATCACATGTAAAATACAAGGCATATGTGATTAGTTTACCTTAAACTATCCACTGGTGGTTTTGCATACGGCACTCCCAAAAAAGCGTTGACGTCATCTGAAACCGTTCCTCTCACGCGCCCATTTGTCGTCTGCACAACTACATATTCATCTGCCGTTGTGGTTCGCAAAACAAAACTCACACAACAACAAAACAAAAACCTCATTATTGTCGTTTAGTGGCTATTCTATTGTTGATTGTTGATTTGCATTCACATAAGTATGTATGGTCTACATGTTGATATACTATCTGTTTACATTGACAGATAAACAGATATCGAGTAGATATGATACAATTTGATTTGTATGTCATAAGATAACCCTGAGTTTATTTTGATTTTACATTTGACCTATTATGAGCACATGAGGTAAAATCGTCTTCTAGTTTTTATACCAATTAAAAGAAGCAATAACAACAATACCTGCAGACTTTTCTGTTAACCTTCTATTAGTTTTATCGCACACTTTACCAACTATGCGTTAATCTGTTGACCATATCCTGCCATTTAAATCATCAGTTACTGTATCAAAAGAAGCATTATTAATTGGGATGTTTACGAGTTTTACAACGACGAAAATTTCTAGTAGCTTCTGTCTAGTATGTTACCGTTTTTTTATACGAATTTATTTTGTAACGGTGAACTCACAGGCCGATTGATACAATGCAGCACACCAACTATTCTATTTCAAAGATTTCCCTATATACATCTGTAGGAATCTTGTGTACCCCAGGTCGTGGGCAGTTTTGTCCCCAGGGGCATAATTTACACAAACTTGGTGGGGGACCACTGTATGATGCCACATACAAAATTTCAAGGGTATAGGCCTAGCGGTTTCAGACAAGGAGATTTTCAAAGTGTGTTCTTCAATTAGTCAATAGGAAACTTGAGACTCCCAGGCAGGGCCAGTTTTGACCTCAAAGGCACGACTTGAACAAACTCGTTAGTGGACCACTTTATGATGATACATACGAACCATCAAGGGTCTGTGCCTAGAAGTTTTATACAAATATTTAATTAATGTCCTATATAAGTCTATAAGAAACTTGTGAACACTAGAGCGTGGCCAGTTTTGACCCCAGTGGCATAATTTGAACAAACTGGGTTGAAGACCACTGTATGGTAACATACTATCAAGGGGGTAGGCTTAATGGTTTCAGACAAGATTTTCTTATTTACGCCTGTAGGAAACTTGTGGTCCCAGACAGGGCCAGTTTTGACCCCAGGGGCATTTTAACATACAGTGATAGTTGGTCAAGGTCTACTATTAATCATAATGCTACATACAAAATATCAAGGGTCTGGGCCTAGCAGTTTCATAAAGGAATATTCCTCTATATAAGTATGTAAGAAACTTGTAACCCACAGTCTTAAACCCAAAGGCATACTTTGAACAAGCTTGGTAGAGGACCACTAGACAATGAAACACACCAAATAAACTGTCTCATGTTTTTGTGAAAAAGATTTGTTGATTTTCTTTCTGTTGCAACTTGAAAGGGCAGCCAGTTATCAGCATGTAATTCATTAATTTGAACAGTTGTCAAAAGGGCTCCAACCAAGGAACATCCCAATGAAGTTTCATCTAAATTGGCCAGGCTATATGAGGGGAGATTTCGTTCGAAGCAATTGTTGACAGACTCCGGACACTGGCTGGTGTGATGGGAAAAGCTCACACTGAACACTACATTGCTGTATTTTCAATATTGGGTAAACTAATTAATTATTAACTGCCTCTTAAATTGAATGGCTATGTGATCCATATACACTGAGAGGAACTATTTCATAACATGAGTACAGCTTTTACCCTCGAGCGTGACGAAATTAGCATATATAAATGAAATACTCCCAACTTTCTTATTTGTGGCAGATCCGTGGTCTAGTGGTAACACACTTGACTATCAATCCAGGGGTTTCAGGTTTCAATATTCCTCTTCACATCACAAAAAAAACTAATTGTCTTCCGGGAGAGACGTTAAATGGGGGTACCGTGTGACAGTGCTTTACACTGTGTATTAAAGAACCTGGGTAGCTCTAACCAGGGTAACATTCTGCATTTACGCTATGCTCCAAAAAAAACTAAAATGACTAACAATATATGAAGCACTCACCGAATGGGTAAGGCCCGAGTGCGAGTATAAATAAGCTTACACACCACCACCACTTTGGTGCTTAATCGGTCAATATTTGATGTTATTGTGTACAGCATTTAAGGTAGAATGTCATGAACAATGAAGAACAAAGTGCGTTTTTTATCAAATGAGTTTATGAATAAAACAGGGGTGGTAGATAAAAAATAACTATACATATACAAACATAACAAAAACAGATTCAGGCTTTGAAAAACAGTTGTGCCTGTCATTTTTATATTGGATCACAATCTGCACAATCTATCATCTATGTGTCTTAAAGGTATCAGAAACATGATTAATTTAGTAATCTCACCAATCATTGTATATCATCGTCGGATACCCCCGATACACAGTATGCTATGCTTCGTTGTTTACCGTGGGCAATTTGGCTAGGAAAGTCTCATAATCATTAATAATTAATGAGGCAGTTTCATTGGTTCCTCAAAGTACCAGGCCCCAATTTCTCGAAACTTCTTAAGCTCAACAGGCTTAAGTCGCTTATTTCAATTAGCCAAAATGCATTCTGAAAATGGGTTTTGATCAATGAAAAATGGTTTATTCTGATAATCATACAGATTATTCCTACATAATTTCTAAAAATTCTTGAAGAAGTTAATATAACACATTTTAAAGAACAACAAAAATGGTGAGATTAGCTTAATCCTGTTATTAGGGACTTAAGAAGTTTCGAGAAATTGGGGCCAGATGCTTTAAGGTTGAAGAATATTCTGCCGATTGACGGAGATGAACCGGGTCCGCCTTCTCAGTACAATAATATTAGGCAGTAGTCAAGACCACACAGCCACGGAGGACACTGTAAAGCTATTGAACAATATTTGAGTGTTACATGCGTATTCATTGGAAGAAGAGTTTTCTCTCCTGCCTCATGTATATTCATTAAAACGAGATTTCGTCAGTCAATTGTCCCAAGGTATGTATGGAGTGTAACGGAAGAAAGTATCGTGGTTGCCGACGATGATTGGATCTATGACTGGTGGCTCATATAACATTGGTATCATGAAGTTTGATATCATTAAGTGTGGTATCATTTGGTCTGGTAACATAATAACTTTGGTTCCATCTAGCTGGTTATTAATATGTAATATAAGACTAAAATAAAATTGAAATAAGGTCATCACAGTTTATATTTTTGTTCTTTATTTACACTTTAACCGAACATAAAATGGCCTATTATGCAATCTTTCAAGGCCAAATAAGCTTATTTGTAAAAAAAATATTCAATTGTATTATGCCATTTGTTTGCCATAAAACTCTTTCAAATGATAACAAAGTCTTATGTGGCCACCAGGCATACAAATTCACATGTCTGTGTATACATCTGATACCTGACAAAAACATAATTATAAATAGAAATATTAATTGTACAACAGTTTTAAAGTTAATGTTCATCGAAAAAATCTCTTTTGTAGAGGTGTTTTTAGCAATATGTGGTATTTTAATTATGTTATAAAAATTAATATACATTATTTTTTCGGAATATCAATACTATCGAACTAATAGACTAAGTGATGATTCGGTTGTTAACTTTGCCCCATAATTTTTTGACACATGTACAATTAATTTACCACTTAAAAGGACTAGACACCATTATGGTCCAAAACTCTGCAAATACAGTATTTCCTCAAAACAAGCCTGGATATGTCAATGCGAGCTATTACGAGACTGATAATACATCATTTTACATAATTAAAAAAATAAACACTGTCTCAGCTGAGTTTTCGCATTTTAAAATAGCGCACAATGGTTTCCCAGTTTATAAAGTGCAGAATGTTTTTCCCAAACACCTTGCAAATCATATGATCGATTCATACACTAAACAGTCAATAAGAGTCTTAGCTACCTGCTGTCATTTTCAACAAGTTGAACCTCTTTCAAAAGTTTCAATTGAACAATTTCATCTACGCTGTTGATCTGCCGTGCTCTGTGTCTTCCTTATTTCGCAGCAGTATTTTGCTTCCGTGCAAAGTTTGTTCTTACGGGAAGCCATAAGTATGTATATTTAGCATGTGAAAGTCTATTGATGAGTACAGATAAATATACCAACGCTATTGTTAAACACTGGGATTTAGGTGGTAGACAAACCCAGTAAAATTTGCATTGGACAAAAAGCACAAAAACTGCAAAAGACGTATGTGTTGTACGTGATGTGATACATCAATATGTAAGATTCAAAGCTTTAAACACAATATCAATTTCATGTAAATTTCTGACAATTTTCTTTCTTTCTTGAAATTGAACCATCTGGCGTCTAGTTCCTTTAAGGACCTAGAGTGCTTAAATAAAAATGCTGTGAAAAATAGATTTTTAAACTATAAATTCACTACACAATTTCTTAGACTTATATAAGGATAAAAGTACCCATAAGCCTTGAAAATTAATAACTGGTGTAAAATCAATCAAAAAACACATTGCAACAAAAATGTAATATAAAACAAAATAAACAAGCACGAACAAAACATCATAATAAACAAACAATACAAAAGTACACATTGTTGAAACAAAAACAAACAATAAAATAATCTACCTGAAATAGAATGCCATAAAAATGACAATATATTCAAAAAGAAGATATATTTATTCATATTTGCACAGAAAATCAAATGCACCAAACTCTTAGCACTTAAGCAATATAATTCAAGAAATATAAAAAAAACACCAACCAATGTGTTCATAATGGTGATGCTGTTTAATTTTTTTTCAAATTTTGAATATGCATAACACATCCGACATAAAAAAGACACACACAGATATATTTCGTTCTACTACTTTTGTATGTAAATTATTGTGATTTTTTTTTTAAATCTATACTATATAACACATTACTGGTACACATAATCAAAAACACATTTCCTACTGTTGTATGTTTTCTGCAAAAGCTTCTTAACCAAACCATCTATTGAGAATGCTGGTCCTTATCAATTTTCATGAAAACCATTTAGTATTTACTATATACACTCTTACGTTTCCACACAATGGGATCCCCAGATGGTCTGTGATTTAATAGTTTAAAAAGTCTCTTACAAAAACCATCCATAGGCATTAAGAATTAAGATATGTTATAACTGACTCAGATAATACTTCAGCAGACCGGGAAACCAAGTATGATGGGGTACCAAAGTCTGCTAAGAGGTGAAAAAGAAATTGTTAATGATTCTGCACAGTTCTTATTGAAGGCTGATTTTATCAGCAGAAATGTTTGGTTTATAATCTAAGAATCAATGTATTTGTAGTTGCCTTAAAAATAGCAAAGCTAATACTACACAGTTTCAACTATGGCATTAATATTACATCACATTTGTTACAAGAGTGCCATGGTCAAAGTCTGTCTGTCATTTTCAGTCAAACAAGGGGCATAACTCAACAATTTATTAAAACCAGAAAAATAGTTATGCAGAGTTGAGTGCCTTGCTAGACTAATATTGTTTTGGGCAATATGGGAACAAAGTTTCATTTTCAGTCTTCGAATTCCGACAATAATGCTGAAAATGATACAGAGGGAATCATTATACCTCAACTATGTTTCTTTGAAACCCATACATGCTTATAAAACACCCAATGTTAAAAAATGAACCTCTAAATTTCAGTGGATTAAGCCACATATATTAGTTTAATGTTTCAGAAAAATGGTCTGATCAATACTGAATGTCTATAATTAATCATGGACTATTCTGATAATGAAATAAACCATAAACTTATAATTTACATATCTGTTCAAACCATATAAAATTTTCTAGTGCACATAAACTACACAAAAAGACATTACCAGTAATTCCCATTTAAAGACATGTAAAATCATAAATAGTTACTACATGTATAATAGTATATAATAGTTATAAATTTATAATATGCACAAAGTAATACAGAGATTCTTAATAGAACATACAAAAAAAACAACGAAAAAGTAAGTTATTCGGCCATAAATAGGGAATATCTATGCAAATTTATTATTATTTGAATTAAAAATCCAACCATGGAATAGGTACTATATAAAAATATTCTACGAGCAGAGAAAATATATGTAAAACTTAAGACCAAAATATTTTTACAAATATGGCTTTTTTTAAATCTGGATTTTTTGATGGGTTTTGCCATTGTGATCTCTCTCGTTAATCGAGGCAGCATGAAAAGACGAGAGAGAGTTAAGTCCTTTAATACATTAAAGCATTGTCTACAACATATTTTGGTCATTGAATTCACACATTCTCAACCAGTAAACAGAACCAACAAAACGATACCACCATATTAAAATGATAAACATGTACATAAAAGTTAAAAAAAATGTAAAATTTCAAAATTTACAAATCTGGCTTCTTTTTTAAGCATTGTTTAATGCGATAACAATTATTTTAACTCTTAAAGCCCTTTGATGACTATCAGTATTATTTTTATCTTCTTAAGAAAAAAACATCAACAAAAAATTAACAAAACCATGAAATTACTTTAACATGTCTAAGAAGACGTACAAATTATTAAGATGTTATGTTGTACCATGCAATACATTTTCCTTGCTTCTATGTACAAAAAAAGGTCAATATTATGATATTCAGTTTTACATCCATAATCAAATAATTATCTTATCTAGTATATGTAGATATTGTATTATATCTATAACCTTCAAAACTTGTGGAAGTTCGATATTATAATAACATGTACTTTCCAAAAAATCTTAAATTCTAAGAACATAATTAATAAGAAACATAAGAAACATACCCGGAACTTAATAAATGCGACAATCTTTGTTGGGGAAAATTCCTTAGTCAAAATGTCTTGTCAAAAATCCAAAACAAAACACTTTGAATTTTTCAACAAATGGCACAAAACACAAACACTACATGACAAACAAACAATAATCCTCTAGGGTAGTCCTCTATAAATGTTCGGGATGGTGTCGTAGACAGTTAATGAAATCCTTGGGATCCATTTCTCGTACACAGATTCTGTAAATTGCCGTAAACAATGGGAACCTGAAATAAAAAATAACAAGAGATGTTTGTCAAACATTATGCCCCCTGAGCGCCAAGTTGCCAGAAATATTTGGACAATTGAATGAAATATGCATGGACTGAAATGACAGCTGATTTGTCATTGGATGCATATGAGGCAGGTCATCTACTGGTCATACCTAATCTTCATGTCAAGTTTGATGACCATAGGTCCGGGAATTGTTGAGTTATCACTCGGACAAGCTTTGGTCTTCCAACAGACCGACCGACATGTGCAAAGCAATTATATAACCCCTCTGCTTCGAAGGGGGGCATAATTAAACTAGATGTTCACTGAAAACTGATACTTAAACTCATGCATTTAGTGACATATAAATTTCTACTGTCTACTATATAAGAAAATAAAATATGGACAATCAGAAAACCTTTTTTCAGCTTACAGTCACACTGACCTTGACCTTTGACCCACTGACCTCAAAATCAATAGGGTTCATCTGCTGGTCATGACCATGTTATTGATCGGAAACCGTTTTTCATGTTAAGGTCACACTGACCTTGACCTTTGACCTCAAAATCAATAGGGTTCATCTGCTGGTCATGACCAATACACCTACCAAGTATGAGGTTCCTGGGTCAAAGCGTTCTCAAGTTATTGATCGGAAACCGTTTTTCATGTAAAGGTCACACTGACCTTGACCTTTGACCCACTGACCTCAAAATCAATAGGGTTCATCTGCTGGTCATGACCAATAAGCCTACCTAGTATGAGGTCCCTGGGTCAAAGCGTTCTCAAGTTATTGATCGGAAACCGTTTTTCATGTTAAGGTCACACTGACCTTGACCTTTGACCCACTGACCTCAAAATCAATAGGGTTCATCTGCTGGTCATGACCAATACACCTACCAAGTATGAGGTTCCTGGGTCAAAGCGTTCTCAAGTTATTGATCGGAAACCGTTTTTCATGTAAAGGTCACACTGACCTTGACCTTTGACCCACTGACCTCAAAATCAATAGGGTTCATCTGCTGGTGATGACCAATACACATACCAAGTATGAGGTCCCTCGGTCAAAGCGTTCTCAAGTTATTGATCGGAAACCATTTGGTATTCCGACCGACCGACCGACAGACAGACAGACCGACCGACCGACCGACCGACCGACATGTGCAAAACAATATACCCCACTTTTTTCAAAAGAGGGCATAAAAATATTTGTTAAAAATTCAGATATTTGGAGATGTCGAGGCTTGCTACACGAATGTATACTTTTCATCTTTTTTTAATGCATTAACGTAGTACATGCTGTTGTAATAAAGAGTATAAACATAGCTATGGTTCTGCTAGAAATCGCGTGATGATCCTATATAACAGAAAAATTAGCAATGGGCACCCAACATAAGCAATAATCGATTCATCAATTTTAATTGACTTTCACCAAACCTTCTCGAATACTCTTTTAAACCCTTTATCTGTGGGCTATTATAAATTCAACAACAATAAACTAGTTTTCATAGCAGAACTTTTTCAATTGATTGTTTTATTATATTTTCAGAATTTCTGATTGAGAAATTTTATTCAACAATTGGGGAAAAAACATTCCTTTTGGCTTGTGGACGTTATTAGTTACGGGATTAGTAGCTGACAAGATATGAGATATACGGGGCAAAGGAAACCATATCGGGTGAGAGTGCAGTTTGAACCCGAATATGGTTTCCTACATCCCGTATTTCCCATATTGGGTCACCTACTAACCCTGTAACGTATTTTTATCATATCGACAAACTGTTTACATGTTTAAATGTTTGATTTATACATCAGAATATTCATTGAAATCAGGAAATAGAAGTGATTTTGGTACGATATAAATTTGGTGACCCAATATGAAAAAATTTGGGGTCACCGCGAGACCAGTTCTGAACCAATGGCGTTGCATCATTTATGTTGGAGGCGTGATATAGCCGAATATCTGCCATCAAAATGGCTAAAAAACCCATGCACCTTATTAATTAAAGAAAGATAACATTGTTCTAACCTTTCTAGCATGTTTTTCTGGCTAAGCACTTTAAATATGTCCTTGGCAACGAGGGGCCCCTGGAAACTCTGACCCCGCAATATCTCCTTCTCTAGCTGTCGTATAGTCTGAAAAGATAAAATAATTGCTTGTAATTTGCAGCCATTTTTATCACATACTGTATACCCTGGTAATGTGTTTTGATCTTTTCCACTTAATTATTGACTAGCCATGATGACATAGCGTGTATAAATTGCTATTCAGTATGTTTTTCACATATTATTTTGACAGTTTTGTGCTTTTCATTTGAGGGAATTGGAGTATTGCTGGAAGTGATGGATGCTCCCCAAACGCACATTTTGGCAGAAATGGCAGAAATTGTAATACAATGTGAAAGTATAAGGTGAATGGTTGTAGCATTTTTATGAAGATGTCAATATCATAACGTATAACAATATGGGCAGGTTTGAGAATTAAATTTTAAGCAATGAAATTAAAAAAGCACAACTGAGTAAGAAGTAAGCTAAGTTAGTAGCACTTAAAGCTTATAGTACTGTAAATGTACTTACTTTGCAAGAATATATCAAAGGAAATCTATTTTCGCCATATACATTATGAATATACATCTATTCATTTAAATAATGGTACAGATAAAACAGTAGATGATAAAGTATGCTATAACAGTATGTCATTTATATACCTCTGGCCCAATTTCTCGAAACATCTTGCCCCAATTTCTCGAAATACTTATTAAGCTTATAAGGCTTAAGTAGCTTATTTCAATGAGTAAAAATACCTTATTAGATTCTGATAAATTAAAAGTTAATTGTGATTATCATAAAGATAAATTAAATCCTATTTAAAATGTAAAAACTTTTAAAGAAGTAAATATTAAGCAAATTATAGAAAAGTAAAAATAGTGAGCTTAGCTTAATCCTGTTTTAAGGGACTTTAGAAGTTTCGAGATTTTGGGGCCTTAAGTCCCTTATAACAGGATTAAGCTAAGCTCACTATTTCTGTTTTGGTATAATTTGTGCAATGTTTACATTCTTTAAGTTAACGGTTCTTGAACTTCAATCTTTATGCTAAGCAACATAAGCTATGTTTTATTTAGTAAAAACCTGATTAAGTAAGAAAATTGGCTTAATAAAATAAGCTACTTTAAAAGCTTGTTACTCTTAAGTAGTTTCGAGAAATTGGGGCCTGGAGATCATTTCAATAATGATCTTAGACGATCTTATACTCTAGTCATAAATATAAACATTGTCATATTTTCATTACTTTGCCATAGATTTGTGTGAACTGAACTTAATTAAGACAGCATTAAAGATAAACACAAAGAAGAGAATTGAAACAAATCATATCTCGGCCGTTCCTACAGATGTAAGATTTTTGAAATTACGATTACAATCCTTTACCAAAATAGGCTCCTGGGCTTATCATAAGACTTGACCTCTATGATGAGGAATAACATTGCCTTTCTGTTACTTTGAGTTGGAAAAAATTATCATACAGAAACTCTATAAATTAAAGCTCAACATTTCAATGAATCAAAATGAACAGAAAACTATTTTATTTCAGTTGGCAGTTTTTGACATCCAAATATGTTGAATACTCTACAAAACTTCCAATTATTGATGTTACATTTGAAATGTTCATGCAAGTGGCAGATCTAACGAATTAAAAGATTTAAAGACACCACTTAAAATCAGGAGTTCGTTAAGTGACATCACTTAAAATCATGAATCAGGAGTATGACATCACTGAAAATCATGAGTTAGATATGTGACATTACTTAAAATTATGAGTTAGATATGTGACATCACTTAAAATCATGAGTTAGATATGTGACATCACTTAAAATCATGAGTTAGATATGTGACATTACTTAAAATCATGAGTTAGATATGTGACATTACTTAAAATCATGAGTTAGATATGTGACATTACTTAAAATCATGAGTTAGCTATGTGACATCACTTAAAATCATGAGTTAGAACTGTGAAATCACTTAAAATCATAGTTAGTTATGTGACATTACTTAAAATCATGAGTTAGTTATGTTACATCACTTAAAATCATGAGTTAGTTATGTGACATCACTCAAAATCATGAGTTAGTTATGTGACATCACTTAAAATCATGAGTTAGTTATGTGACATCACTTAAAATCATGAGTTAGTTCTGTGACATCACTTAAAATCATGAGTTAGTTATGCGACATCATTTAAAATCATAACTTTACTCACAGTCAATGAAAGTTCATTGTAATATGTATCAACATATACCAAGTGAAAATTGTGTGTTTAGTGCACCTGAATGTCAAATCTATCATGGCAGTAGCAAATCATAACAAGAGGCCCAAAAGGGCCTATGCTCTACTGGCATGGCTTTTGTGGTCATATCAATCCAGAGCATGTATGTATGGGTAAAAGGCAACAGACATATAGTTTATGTTTTGTGTTTGGGTTACCTGAAAACGTAGCACGTTCAACATCTGAGCCCAGAAAGTATTGTAAGCAGATTAGATGCATGAACTATTTTAATATGTGCCAAGTAAAAGTCATCTGACAAAAAAAAAGCTTTCAGAACTGTACTCATAGTAAAAATTTCTGTAGTTTTAAAAGTTAAAAAAAGTTGGTCAAAAGGTCAAAGTCAGGGGCATCCTAGGACAACATTGATCAATTTGAACAAACATTCACAATCAATTGTGCTGAGATGGATGCACAAACACACAAAAAGATCTTCAAACCTTTCCAGATTTATGTTTACCAAACCTGTGAACCCTGGGTGTGGCCAGTTATGACACCAGGTGCATAACTTAAACATTCACAACCAGAAACTCTATAAATTAAAGCTCAACATTTCAATGAATCAAAATGAACAGAAAACTATTTTATTTCAATTGGTAGTTTTTGACATCCAAATATGTTGAATACTCTACAAAACTTCCAATTATTGATGTTACATTTGAAATGTTCATGCAAGTGGCAGATCTAACGAATTAAAAGATTTAAAGACACCACTTAAAATCAGGAGTTAGTTAAGTGACATCACTTAAAATCATGAATCAGGAGTATGACATCACTGAAAATCATGAGTTAGATATGTGACATTACTTAAAATCATGAGTTAGATATGTGACATCACTTAAAATCATGAGTTAGATATGTGACATCACTTAAAATCATGAGTTAGATATGTGACATTACTTAAAATCATGAGTTAGAACTGTGAAATCACTTAAAATCATGAGTTAGCTATGTGACATCACTTAAAATCATGAGTTAGTTATGTGACATCACTTAAAATCATGAGTTAGCTATGTGACATCACTTAAAATCATGAGTTAGATATGTGACATTACTTAAAATCATGAGTTAGAACTGTGAAATCACTTAAAATCATGAGTTAGCTATGTGAAATCACTTAAAATCATGAGTTAGAACTGTGAAATCACTTAAAATCATAGTTAGTTATGTGACATCACTTAAAATCATGAGTTAGTTATGTGACATCACTTAAAATCATGAGTTAGTTATGTGACATCACTTAAAATCATGAGTTAGTTATGTGACATCACTTAAAATCATGAGTTAGTTCTGTGACATTACTTAAAATCATGAGTTAGTTATGCGACATCATTTAAAATCATAACTTTACTCACAGTCAATGAAAGTTCATTGTAATATGTATCAACATATACCAAGTGAAAATTGTGTGTTTAGTGCACCTGAATGTCAAATCTATCATGGCAGTAGCAAATCATAACAAGAGGCCCAAAAGGGCCTATGCTCTACTGGCATGGCTTTTGTGGTCATATCAATCCAGAGCATGTATGTATGGGTAAAAGGCAACAGACATATAGTTTATGTTTTGTGTTTGGGTTACCTGAAAACGTAGCACGTTCAACATCTGAGCCCAGAAAGTATTGTAAGCAGATTAGATGCATGAACTATTTTAATATGTGCCAAGTAAAAGTCATCTGACAAAAAAAAAAAGCTTTCAGAACTGTACTCATAGTAAAAATTTCTGTAGTTTTAAAAGTTAAAAAAAGTTGGTCAAAAGGTCAAAGTCAGGGGCATCCTAGGACAACATTGATCAATTTGAACAAACATTCACAATCAATTGTGCTGAGATGGATGCACAAACACACAAAAAGATCTTCAAACCTTTCCAGATTTATGTTTACCAAACCTGTGAACCCTGGGTGTGGCCAGTTATGACACCAGGTGCATAACTTAAACATTCACAACCAATTTTGTTAAGATGAATGCTCAAACTACAGAACTTAAAGCTAAACAAGAGGCACATCAGTGCCTGTGCTCCACTGGCCAAAAGGTTCAAGCAAAGACCACCTAACGAACATTTTCGTCAAGTTTCATAGAAATACAATCATCAATTTTTGAGGAGAAGTTATTTAAAAAAAAATTTTACTTTAATAGCTCTGGCTGCCATGTTGTGCAGTGGATCGAAATGATTTGGGCAATTTGAGTAAAGGAGTAAGGTTTTTAAATTGATCTTTTTGTGAGAACTTTATGCTTATATGTTTACTCATAAATTATTATTGTTTAAAAATTATTTTATTATTGTTTAAAAATTATTTAAAGATGCTATACGTGAAAAATTAAGACATTTTTTTTTTCTATTAAAGGGAGGTAATTCAGTAGTAAAATGTAATCAAAGCTATTAAAGCATGGCATTTCTTTTCTAACCATGTTGATATTATTACAGTCTATTCAAGCAAGATGCCTTTTGTTTTTACATAGTACCCATAGGTTCTGAAAAACAAGGAGCACTATTCCCAACAGAAGGATGTCACTCCCTATCACTGCATGAGCATCATAATAAAGAAATGTTTACTCAAACTGCAAGCTGCTCAATTGAAATAGGTATTTACCTCAAGCATACAGTTTTATAATGTGGCAAAATAGTCGGACTACTAGATTGTCATTCGGACTAGTAAAATATGCCATTATGCTAGTCCAACTGGCTAGTAGGTTAAAATGTTTTTCGTGAAGACTGCGGACGAGAAGTCCTTAAAGGTTTTTCTACTTTTAACTCTCGCAGCCATATTGTGCAGCGGACCGGAACCATTTGGGCAATTTTGGTTAAAGGGCATCCCAATGAACATTTATGTAAAGTTTCATCAAAATCTGATAATCGGTTTCTGAGAAGATGTAGTTTAACGTTTTTTTCTATTCTTAGCTCTGGTGCCCATGTTGTGCAGCAGACCAGAACTGTTTGGGCTATTTTGGTTAAGGACTACCCAAGTAACATTTCTGTCAAGTTTCATTGCAATACGATCATCGGTTTCTGAGGAGAAGTCGTTTAAAGGTTTTTCTATTTTTACCTCTGGGGGCCATCTTGTGCAGTGGACCGAAACCATTGAAGCAAATTTGATAAAGGACCATCCAAGGAACATTTCTGTTAAGTTTCATCAAAATCTGATCATCGGTTTCTGAGAAGATGTTCTTTAAAGGTTTTTCTATTTTTTTGCCCTGGCAGCCATGTTGTGCAGCGGACCAGAACCATTTGAGCAATTTTGGTTAAGGACCACCCAAGGAACAATTCTGTCAAGTTTCATCAAAATCTGCCTATCCGTTTCAGAGGAGATGTCGTTTAAAGATTTTGCTATTTTTAGCTGTAGCGGCCATATTGTGCAATGGACCAGAACCATTTGAGCAATTTTAATAAAGGACCACCCAAGGAACATTACTGTCAAGTTTCATCAAAATCTGCCGAACCGTTTCAGAGGAGATGTCGTTTAAAGATTTTGCTCTTTTTAGCTCTGGCGGCCATATTGTGCAATGGACCGGAACCATTTGAGCAATTTTGGTAAAGGACCACCAAAGGAACATTCCTGTGAAGTTTTGTCAAAATCCGCTTATCAGTTTCAGAGGAGATGTCGTTTAAAGTAAAAGTTTACGCACGCACGCACGCACGCACGCACTCACGACGGACAATCTGTGACATCATAAGCTCCATGGCCTTCGGCCAGTGGAGCTAAAAATGGCCTTTGGGCTTTCAACAAGAACAAGGCAGAGTAATTCACAAAATCAACTGCAGAAGCAAAAAGCAACAAGAGCTGTCACAGTATGTGACGAATACCCCCGAATGTGACATTGACCTACGAACAAGGTCAGTACATGAAAAGTTTATCTTGCCTTTACGTGTCAAATACATATGGCAAGTTATTTTAAATTGCCTCTGAACATAAAAAAATACCACCCATACTTGACAACCTACACTGTTATGTCCTTATATTCAGAATTCCCTTGTGAATAAACACTTAGTGTATCTTTCACCTTAGAGGTAGGGACATGGGTCTTGCACACGACACGTCGTCTTCGTATGTGGAAAACATGTAGCAAGTGATTTTAAAATCTGTCCATACAAGGGAAAGTAACAGCCCTGACACGACAACCTATACTCTATGTCCTTATATGCAGCACTCCATTGTGAATAAACACTAAGTGTGACCTTGACCTTTGAGGTAGGGACACGGGTCTTGCACGCGACACGTCGTCTTGGTATGTTGAACACATGTGGCAAGTTATTTTAAAATCTGTCCATACAAGGGAAAGTTACAGCCCAGACACGACAACCTATACTCTATGTCCTTATATGCAGCACTCCATTGTGAATAAACACTAAGTGTGACCTTGACCTTTGAGGTAGGGACACGCGTCTTGCAGGCGACACGTCATCTTGGTATGTGGAACACATGTGGCAAGTTATTTTAAAATCTGTCCATACAAGGGAAAGTTACAGCCCAGACACGACAACCTATACTCTATGTCCTTATATGCAGCACTCCATTGTAAATAAACACTAAGTGTGACCTTGACCTTTGAGGTAGGGACACGGGTCTTGCACGTGACATGTCGTCTTAGTATGTGGAACACATGTGGCAAGTTATTTTAAAATCTGTCCATACAAGAGAAACTTACAGCTCGGACACGACAACCTATACTCTATGTCCTTATATGCAGCACTCCATTGTGAATAAACACTAAGTGTGACCTTGACCTGTGAGGTAGGGACACGGGTCTTGCACGCGACACGTCGTCTTGGTACGTGGAACACATGTGGCAAGTTATTTTAAAATCTGTCCTTACAAGAGAAAGTTACAGCCCGGACACGACAACCTATACTCTATGTCCTTATATGCAGCACTCCATTGTGAATAAACACTAAGTGTGACCTTGACATTTGAGGTAGGGACATGGGTCTTGCAGGCGACACGTCGTCTTGGTATGTGGAACACATGTGGCAAGTTATTTTCAAATCTGTCCATACAAGAGAAAGATACAGCCCAGACACGACAACCTATACTCTATGTCCTTATATGCAGCACTCTATTGTGAATAAACACTAAGTGTGACCTTGACCTTTGAGGTAGGGACACGGGTCTTGCACGCGACACGTCGTCTTGGTATGTGGTACACATGTGGCAAGTTATTTTAAAATCTGTCCTTACAAGAGAAAGTTACAGCCCGGACACGACAACCTATACTCTATGTCCTTATATGCAGCACTCCATTGTGAATAAACACTAAGTGTGAACTTGACCTTTGAGGTAGGGACACAAGTCTTGCACGCCACACGTCGTCTTGGTATGTGGAACACATGTGGCAAGTTATTTTAAAATCTGTCCATACAAGGGACGGACAGACGGACAGACGGTGCGATTTTAATATGCCCACCTTCGGGGGCATAAAAATCCTAGACTTGCAAATTGTCTCCCTTAACTTTAGACTTGAATTTACATGTACATGTAAACTTGGCTAAAAATAGAATTCGCTCATGCAGACCTGGCTAAAAATAGAAAGCATTTCTTTAAAACTTTCATGGCCCATAATCTAGGCATTCATGGGCGGATCTTGCTGGTTTTCGAAAGGAACCGAGCTCTAATGGATATCTAGATACTGTACAAGTTTCAATGAGATACAATCAAAACTGAAGACTGTATCGTGTTCACAACCAATTGTTTACACAATAGCATTTTTTTATACTATCAAGGGCCATAATCTAGGCATGCATGGGCGAATCTGGCTGGTTTTCGAAAGGAACCCAGCTCCAATGGATATCTAGATACTGTACAAGTTTCATCGAGATACAATCAAAACTGAAGACTGTATCGTGTTCGCAAGCAATTGTTTACAGATGCACGAACGCACGGATGCACATACTACATACACATTACCATCGCATAAGATCTTCTGGCCTTTGGCCAGTAGAGCTAAAAATCAGGGATCTGGCATATCATGTTTGAATAATCTAAAAGCATTTATAATTTGGTATAAGCATAAACGTCCCATAAACTTCATTTCTTGTAAAAGAAACAATAAACGATGACTCTTCTTTTCGGCGAATGGGTTTAGTTGTTAAAGACAATAAACAAGCATAAAACACTACATAATGAACAAATATTTTCATTTTCGGTAAGTGGTGCATTTCAATTGTCTGAAAGTGGTGCATTTCCATTGTCTGTAAGTGTCATGTTTTAATTGTCTGTAAGTGGTGCATTTCCATTGTCTGTAGTGTTGAGAATCGGTTGCAATTTTACTATCGATGATCGGTTCCACTCAAGTAACCGATTATCGATAGTACAATCGGTTTTTAAAATACTAGATAGTACCTGAGTTGTAGTTTTATTCATGTACAGTATTAAACTCTTAATTTTTATATGCATATACCTTATGTCTATGATTGAAGTTATTAAGTGTTGTTGTATAAAAAATAGTTCATCAGCCATTTTGTTAAAGATAACATCTGAACACTTACTAAATATTTTTGATTTTTTTTTTTTTTTTTTTTCGATAATCGATTATAACTTAATTCTATCGATTGTCGCCAATTTCAGGCCCAACCAATCGATTTTCGATTATAATCGATCATCGGAACATCACTAATTGTCTCTAAGTGGTGCATTTCTATTGTCTGTAAGTGGTGCATTTCAATTGTCTGTAAGTGGCATGTTTTCATTGTATGTAAGTGGCACATTTTCATTGTCTGTAAGTGGTGCATTTCCATTGTCTGTAAGTGGTGCATTTCCATTGTCTGTAAGTGGCATGTTTTCATTGTCTGTAAGTGGCATGTTTTCATTGTCTGTAAGTGGTGCATTTGTCAATATACATTCTACTCAGCTCCACTGATGTCAAATGCATTTAATAGAGTGCACAGAAAGAAAGCAGGTATGTGAGTTATTAGGAGGGAAAGAAAACGCACAGCAAGCAAGCAAGTTTCTGAGGTATTAGGAAGAAGAAAATGCAAAACAAAAGCTGTTCTTACCACTGCCTTCAATCGAACATGAAAATACAACGTACATTTTAAGCTGCAACATGCTCCTAAAAAATAATAGATTATGTAAATATAACCAAAGTGCATTTGCAAAAGCCAAAGCTGGTGATAATACTTCAATTAAAAGAATTAAGCTAAGGAAGTTTTTTTTATTGAAAGGCAAGCTCACTCTTTCTCATGATTTATAAAAATATTTTCTACAAACAAAAAATATGTTTTCATTTTGTACAACTTGTGGCATATATTGTTATTTTTGTTATTTCAGTACATATATTTGTTCACTCATATCAATTCAATCTTTGCAGGATGTTTTAATAATGCATACTATTGACAATTATCATTTATCATTCCCTATTCCAATCGTTGGGCATTTTAATATTGCTAGCAATTGGCAACTATCAATTATCACAGCCTGATACAATCCTTGCTATGTTTTAATTTTTGATATCAGAAAAATATTGACAGCTATGACCGAGTCATCCTTACATTGTTAATCTTTCATTGCTCAAACTGTAAAAATAACTACATACAAGCATCATCCAGCAAAAATGACCTTGCTGACATGCCAAATGATTTCACGATCATAACATCAAAGTAATGTTGTCTGCAAGTCTGTTTTTGCACAATACTATCAACAATATATAATAATATGAATATCCAATGTGGGAGAGCAAGAAATATGAGAACACCACATGTGGGTACAACCATTGGAAACTTGACACAATAAAAGGTATGTTTTTGTTATTTTCTTTTGAAAGACAAATTGAAAACAAAGACATTGCTGACTGTACGCCACTTTATTTCGGCTGTCAAGCGATGTATTTGTCTACCATTCTTGGTGTGGCCAGTGTTTTATTCCACTTTTACGGGTATTGTGGCGGGGAAAATAAGCGTTGTTTCGGCAAAAGGGGAAAATACTAACATTGTTTTTAAACCTTTTATGCAACAAACCAATCAACATATTCATGAATGCTATATTTTAAATTTGCTAAATGTTATGAGGGCAGTGTTTATTAAAAACATACTTTATTTTTTCAGGAGCAGCAAGGGTCGAAAATAACAACTAGTTGCACTGTTTGAGAATATTCAAAAGCAAAATTGGAATTTCAATGCAGACAACCATACATTTTGTACAACTAACAAGCAGACTCCTCAGTGAGACAAACTTGTGAAATGCATTCTTTGAATCTCATATAAAAATCGACAAAACATTGCATACCTTATCCGACTTGACCACAGTTTCCCCTAGGAGCCTGTTCCGTCCACCGTGACACGTGGCCACCAAGTCAGCAACTCCACAGCTCTCAAAAAATGTCTCCTCCTTACAACCTGATGTGAATTATAATTTCATTGAATAAACATGTAACTTTTAACAAATTATCTGTATATTTCTTTTAATAATTGTACTTAAGTTACCGTAACTTTTAACCTGATGTTAATGATAATTGTACTGAAAATACATGTGACTTTTTACAAATTATCTGTTGGTTTTTTTTTTAATAATTGTACTTAAGTTACACTTTTAACCAATTTTTGTGTAAAGATTTCCATAATGTAAAGATTTCCACAATTTTCCTGTATTTCAACAAATTTACTGTTACTTTCATGCTTTTCAGTGTAATATGTAATTTAATCAGTGAAATAATTCTAAAACTCATTTAAATCCCATGTTAGTTCACGTTTGTTTTGGAAACACTTCCGACCTTTTAAACAGTCATACAGTTAATGGCAAGCAGTGGTGGTGGTGGTGGTGGTGGTGGTGGTGGTGGTGGTGGTGGTAGTAGTAGTAGTAGTAGTAGTAGTAGTAGTAGTAGTAGTTCACAGTTATTACAACGAAACATTTCAGTGAAATAACTTATTTGCCATTTTTAACATTTATTAAACAACTTGTTAAATAACATCAAATGTCATTTTCAAAGGGTTTTATTCTCAAAAACAAAACCTTTCACTTTCTGAACTTCTTAGACATTTATTGAACAACATGATTAACCTTTAGCATGCTGAATACTGTTGGCCTCTGTGAACACTGTAGACAAGAATCAGCTGGCATGATCAGGGTCTAGGCTATTTGTATTTGCTACTTGGAAACTTAAAGGCTTATCTACTATCTGTGCATAGAACAGTGTGGACCCTGATCAGCCAGCATGTCTTGGTGCCGGTTGATCTCCGTATACAATACCAATTTTCGTAATTGGTGGATAAATGCATGCTTAAGGTAAATATAATCAAATATCACATTAAAAAAAGTTTTACTCTCTGAACAAAAACTTACTTTCTGAACATTTTTTAAAGCTACACTCTCATAGATACTATTTTAACAACTTAGTTCATTTTTTGTCTGAGAACAGAGATAGATCAACTTTTGACGTAAATATCTGCAAACCAACGATAAAAGATTGTCAACAAAAGATCAGATGGCTGATTTTTATATTTATGTTCGAAAATTTATGTTTTATGGTTTATTAACGGTTAAATAGAAATGCATAAAACCCCAATTTTTGATCTTAAATATAAATATATGTGAACTATCTTTTTGCCAGCAGTCTTAAATAATTGGTTTTCATGGATTTTTGCCAAAATTGGCCCGTTCCAAGACAAAAGTAAAAAAGTTGTCGAATTGTTCAATCCGTGAGAGGGAGGCTTTAAACATTTATTGAACAACTTGAACTCATAACATTCAGTGCCATTTTAAGAGTTTAACTCTCTTTAAAAAAATCTACTTGCATCAGTGAGCATGCAATTCAGCTATGTCTGAACAATCTTCATCAATCCATGGGTGAAAACGCGAAATAAGTGACTTTTTTTGCACAAGTTTAAAACTATTATGATGTCTACTGGCCAAAGAACTGTGGTCTTCTAAATGTCTATAAAAACGAGCAAGGTCAGTCTAAAGGCATGATCATTCATAGATTCACACTTGAATAGCAAATATTTGTCAGGCTGTGTAGCACTTCGCAGACTAGTAAGATCATTGCAATAAACATTCATGTATGTTATTGACAGCGTATCTCACGTTTATTTTAATGAACTAGGGCCAATTTCACGTATTAAAATATATTTCGATGAATGCAGGGATCGCTAATTATCCATGATCATTACCATACTGTAGATTAAAAATATCGTTGTATATAGCACCCATGATTCTTACTGACAGCGTATATAAAGCGAATCCCGACAAACTGCGGCCAATTTCTCGTTTAAAATAACTTTTAAATGCAGACGGCAGTGCAGACACAGCTATATGACAAATAAACGCTTGCATGTGGTAACGGAAACCTTCTTAGCCTCGATCAGTCAGCCGCTCTGATCAGAGTCAATTCAATACAGAACAGTGTCAGATGCAAGCGTCTAGATTATCGAGAGTACTTACTTTTACTAGTTTCGTACCCAAAACAGTTAGAACTTTAAATATTACTTTTCCCGGCTTTTTCCCGATTTTAACCTATAATCGCAAAATTCAAGGCATTTTCACGACCGGGAACAGACCTTTCGATATTCCTGACTTTTTCCTGTTTTCCCGGTAGCGTGGGACTTCCAAATAGTAATTTACATAAAATTTCATGTACTTTTAAACATTACTTAATATTTTGTGTACTTTTATAGCAACTTTTCATAACATAAAAAATTATTTGCCAGAAACCTTCGGTGTGGTAAAAAAATAGTCAGGTTGAAGTCATTGTCTCTATGGTTGTAAATTATTACCTACGTACAGAGATCAAACAGCGAAACAAAAAAATAAATGCTGCGTTGCAAAATGTAAGATCATTGCCTTAATACTAGTGTTGGGAATCGGTTCCAATTTTACAATCGATAATCGGTTCCACTCAAGTAATTAAGTAAATGTTAATTCCATCATTGTTTACTTTCAAATCTTTATTACAAGTTCCATGGGTACACTTAATCTGCACGTCATCTACAGTATTGACAACAAGCATTGAGACAGGAGTTCACCTGAACTTGTTTTATTTAAATATATGAGCATATCATCAACTTTTTCATGTACAGAAGTCAACAAAGATGACATTAATCACTATGTTAACTTTAAAAAGTTCTGAACAACGGGCCAAGCGTGGTATTCAATATTTAACTTAAGTAAATCTTATGGTCATACATCATTGACTTCATTCACTCTATTGGTCAGTTATTAATAACTAGTTATCCGATTAGCTACGTCAATCTTAGATCCATTTAAGACATACAGTTGGACACCGTTAATCCGAAATCGTAGGGACCCAACAAATTACTTCAGAATAGCGGTGTTTCGGATTAACAATTTTCAGCAAATGACAGCGTTCGCGAATTGTAGATGACGTAAAATACTAAGTCGTGAAGATTGCAATGTCGGTTACACTCTACCAATACGAAACAATCGGTTTGAGTAATCTTTCGTATACAAAAATATTTATTGATTTAGTGTTTAATAATTGACAAATAATTTGTTATTATACTTCTTTATTAAAACAACAAAAAACATTTGAAACAAAATGACAGCACATGTATGTAATCGGAACATATTCTTCCCTTTTATTACCGATACAGATATCCTCCCGGGTTGGTCACCGGGCCCTTCTCCGGATTGTTCAGTAGCGCGTCGTGTGACCAATGCGGTGATCAAATCAGATGAGATAGACATTTTCGAATGATATTCAGATTGTGTTAACAACCATTTATATACACACTACATCACCCAAATGAATCGCTCATTTTCTGACATCGATGTTTGTAACAAACACATGCTCAATGTCCTTCTTTAACAAGCGGGCTCAATGTCCTTCTTTAACAAGCGCTAATTTTGCTCCATTGTCACCTCAAGCTGATGCCCGAGTGCATTCGCAGTATGGTGTGAAAAACTATGACACAATCAAGTTCGAATTAAGAATTGATAAATAGGTGTGAAAACCAAATCGGGACCGTAATTTTTACTTCGGAATAGCGATTATTACGGAATAGCGATTTCCGATTAAAGACCAAAAAATTAGTTAAACAAAGAAGGAGTAAAATCAAGACCAAAAATAATTTCGAAATAGCGATAATTTCGGATTAACGGTGTTCAGAATAGCGGTGTTCAACTGTATATTGAATATGAGCCCAGATCTGATTTAATTTCTCTCAGTCCTTAACCTTGTGCCAATGAACAGGCTTTTAGTTAGATTTTTTGTCTACTGGGCTTGACAATGTAGTTTGCACCTTAACATTACCATCTATGAAATGTTCTCCAAATGCCACCATTTCCATGAGCCCAAGTCTCAATACAGCGGCCTTGGTGTTGTGTCCAAGTCCCATACCATCCACAATTCCCGCACCGATAGCTACCACATTCTAGGGAAATAGAAACATATGTAATCATCCACGATACCCGCTCCATGATACCCGTGCCGATAGCTACCACATTCTGGGGAAATAGAAACATATGTTATCATCCGAGAAACCCGCTCCATGATACCCGCGCCGATAGCTACCACATTCTAGGGAAATAGAAACATATGTTATCATCCGAGATACCCGCTCCATGATACCCGTGCCGATAGCTACCACATTCTGGGGAAATAGAAACATATGTAATCATCCAAGAAACCCGCTCCATGATACCCGCGCCGATAGCTACCACATTCTAGGGAAATAGAAACATATGTAATCATCCGAGAAACCCGCTCCATGATACCCGCGCCGATAGCTACCACATTCTAGGGAAATAGAAACATATGTAATCATCCGAGATACCCGCTCCATGATACCCGTGCCGATAGCTACCACATCCTGGGGAAATAGAAACATATGTTATCATCCAAGATACCCGCTCCATGATACCCGCGCCGATAGCTACCACATCCTGGGGAAATAGAAACATATGTTATCATCCGAGATACACGCTCCATGATACCCGTGCCGATAGCTACCACATTCTGGGGAAATAGAAACATATGTAATCATCCGAGATACCCGCTCCATGATACCCGCGCCGATAGCTACCACATTCTGGGGAAATAGAAACCTATGTAATCATCCGAGATACCCGCTCCATGATACCCGTGCCGATAGCTACCACATTCCAGGGAAATAGAAACATATGTAATCATCCGAGATACCCGCTCCATGATACCCGTGCCGATAGCTACCACATCCTGGGGAAATAGAAACATATGTTATCATCCAAGATACCCGCTCCATGATACCCGCTCCGATAGCTACCACATCCTGGGGAAATAGAAACATATGTTATCATCCGAGATACACGCTCCATGATACCCGCGGCGATAGCTACCACATTCTAGGGAAATAGAAACATATGTAATCATCCGAGATACCCGCTCCATGATACCCGTGCCGATAGCTACCACATTCCAGGGAAATAGAAACCTATGTAATCATCCGAGATACCCGCTCCATGATACCCGTGCCGATAGCTACCACATTCCAGGGAAATAGAAACATATGTAACCATCCGAGATACCCGCTCCATGATACCCGTGCTGATAGCTACCACATCCTGGGGAAATAGAAACATATGTAATCATTCGAGATACCCGCTCCATGATACCCGTGCCGATAGCTACCACATTCTAGGGAAATAGAAACACATGTTATCATCCGAGATACCCGCTCCATGAAACCCGCGCCGATAGCTACCACATTCTAGGGAAATAGAAACCTATGCGACTGTTGTTAACCACATTTCATTGGAAACTTGGGTTGTTTTGTGAACTTGTTTCTCACAATGCAAGGCTTCCTGGGTTTGGTTCCTGGCTTGGGGAAATAAAAGTTAGATCTGTCACCAATGTGAACATATTATTCTTATATTCTGCATGAGAGGACATCCAATATGGAATTTTTTATGTTATGTATCAAAAATATATAATGACATTATTTCACGATTTATTTCACGATAGTGATGCTATTTATGATATTAGTATTGTATACCAGAAACCTACCTATATATAAGCCATCACATGGCCTTTTTACCAGTTATGGGGAAGACACCCTAGTCCTTTTTGTGAGGAAATAAAGCTCTTTTTTTCAGTTTTAGGGAAAATTTCTCAGAGTACTTTTTCAAACAATTTGGATAATTTTGTTTTACAAATGGAATAAAATATCAATAACCAAATAAATATATCACTAATAAACAGCATTTTATGAATCATGAGATTCTTATTTATATTCAGAGGCTATTTTGGGGGGAAAAAAAACAGGGTCTGGCCCTTTGGGAAGTAGCCGGGTATCTGCTACAGCAAAGAAGGGTAAAAAGACCCTGCATCATTATTCCATTATATTTATGTCCCTTGCTAACCTTTAATGCTCCACACATCTCAATGGTCGGTATGTCCATAACGACAGAACAACGGAAATATGGCTTCTCAAACAGCGACTTCAGTAACTCTCCTTGCTCCTCTGTTTTACACCCTATAATTAAACACACATAAATGATTTGCTTTGTTATCAAACTGCTACAAGCAGATATAGGTCTTCTTTCAAAGTTGACATTATTGGGAAATATTGAGTCTGTGTTTCCTGTGACAAAAAATAAAATGGTGGCATCCATTGTGTGAAATGTTTTTAAGATCATTTAATGCAGTTAACAATTCTTCTTTTTTAAATAATTATATTTGTCGTGATATTTAAACAAGAGGCCCACAAGGGCCTTTTTTTACTAGCATGACTTTTTTAGTGTTTCTTTAAATGGAACCATGTGCATACTAGTAAGGTAATATACTGAATCCACATTCATTCCCATGCCATCAAAAAGTTCTTCAGAACTAAATAAAAATAACAGTAAAACCAATTTCTGATCTAGGGCTGTATTTATTAAGCTTCTTAGTGGAAATTTTCAGCTAGGTTAGTGAAATTACTTGAATTGTTAATAAGGAATATTTTAAATACTCACTATTTCTCATCAAATTTATTCACATGCATTAATTTAATTATTTTGACCTTTTTCTTGCTGTTTTTCATATTTTTGATGTATTAACATAGCTGGTTTTTCAAATTATGCATGTTTTAATTAAGATGAAATTTTCAATTAGATTTTTTATGAATACAATAAATATTTAACAGAACAAGAGCACCAAGCATCCTATGCATAGTATAATACAGTATTCCTGTTCGCCAAGACTTTTTCTTGGCATCCGACTATAATCATATAGCATCGTATTTACTTGTTAATCAATGGAAAGCTTCTTAAGTCAAACACCAAGGTCTTCGATTATTTCCCACATGCTTCCCGAAAATCATCTGCCAATTACGGAAACCATTATCTATTTTTAACTGAGTTGACCGAATCGAATTCGCCGAATTTGACGAAATGGGTTACCAATTCTCTTTTTTATTTCATAACGCTTCCCTTTTAAAATAATTGTGTATTCTGCCTTCTCTTAACATGTTTGTTACTTTTAATTGTAACTGTAACTCTGAGTGGCTGTACTGACTTTAAGCTTCATCATGCAGTACCCTATAATTATATTAAAAGTGAGAAGACTATAGCAGCATAAGGATGGAACTGTGACAGTGGGCCTTAAGTTGATTATTTATGTAAAGCTTATCAAAATCCCCACCTCAGTTGAACTGAATGACCCTTTACAGGCTGGGTAAGACCAGGGGCCATTTCAAAATCTCCACATAAATTGAACTCGATGACCCTTTACAGGCTGGATAATACTGGGGACCATTTCAAAATCCCCAGCTTAGTTGAAGTGAATGAACCTTTACAGGCTGGGTAAGACCAGGGGTTGTTTCAAAATCTCCACATAAATTGAACTCGATGACCCTTTACAGGCTGAATAAGACTTGGGGCCATTTCAAAATCCCCAGCTTAGTTGAAGTGAATGACCCTTTACAGGCTGGGTAAGACCAGGGGTTGTTTCAAAATTCCCACTGGAGTTGAATCGCATGACCCTTTACAGGTTGGATGTGACTATGCCATTTTACATTCCCCACCACAACTAAACTGCATGACCCTTTACAGGCTGGATAAGACTGGGGGCCGTATCAAAATCCTGATTGAATTGCATGACGACCCAGCTTAATAAGACTGGGGGCTGTTTCAAAATCCCCACCTCTTTTGAACTGAAAGAAAAAGATGACTCAAAGTTTCAACAATCTGCAGAAGGACATGCCTTATTCAGTTCTTATCTAACAGCTCATGTAGCTTCATCACAACAGTTGTACACATGTAATGAACTTTTATATACATCTAACCTATGGTGGTTTCACAGAACTGTTCCTCAGCCACTTCAGGTGCAAGGTTTGCTCCCATCAACACGCAGCAATCGATCGATAATATGTCTTCGATCATCTTCGATATCATCAGGAAACTGCCATCTGCAGCCGTGTCAAATCCCTGAATAATAAGCAGACATGAGACATGCACAGATCATTGTTCTGATCTATCAATAACTAATATTATTAGGGGAAAGTTTTCTAGGGGTAAGACTGCTTTTAAGTTTCTCAAAAATCACCAACCAGAATTCCTGTTTACTTAGTGTCAAGACTAGCTTAAAGACTTATTCAATTCATTATATCAATGCATGTTGTTGTCTTTGTGTCGCTGAAAAAATCTATTACCAAGGCTTAAACATGACATAAAACAAATGCTTTTATTACAATCCAACCATATGTGTTTCTAATAAAAGGCCTGAGTCAAATTGCATTGTCTCGGATAAGGTGCAAAGAACATAAATAACCTTAAAGTACACTAGGTAATGTTTCTGACCGGTGCGTTACCTTTTTTCCTGTGATAAAAAAAATCAACCATAAGTCATAAATTTCCTTAACCTTTGGCTTATTCCCTGTAAACAAATATAGTCACCGCACAAATTTTATTTTTTTTTTATCAACAGTTTTGTGCTAGTTTTACCAAACTGTCAAAATATGGAAAAAATTTTTACCTGAAGTCTTACAATTTGCTAACACTAAAGAAAAGGTGACTCCTTAATACAGCAAAAATGTCCTGTGTTCTGTAGCCATTATGATTTAATCAATAAAAAAAAACAAAAAAAAACTCAGGATCTAAGTATGAATATATAGCCCAATATGCCATATCAATTAAAACTCCTTGATGTGTTATGTTTTCCTTAATAAGGGAGATGGCGAGAGCGGAGTCCTTGATGTGTTCTGTATTTTCCTTAATAAGGGAGACAAGGACAGCAGATTTCTTGACGTGTTCTGCATTTACCCTAATATGGGAGACGGAAAAAGCAGAGACCTTGATGTGTTATGTATTTGCATTAATAAGAGAGACGGCGCGAGCCGAGTCCTTGATGTGTTCTGTATATGCCTTATGATTCTGTTTTTTACGAGGATTACCTTAAGGCTTTTGACAATTGTATACACTCTAGGATCTGGCAATGCTTATCAAAAAACAATGTCAACAGTCGTTTATTTAACATCTTTCAATCCATGTATAGCCAAATGAAAGCGTGTTAAAAAGTTAAAAATGGCCTTACTGATTTTTTTTCAGTGTAAAATCGGCACCAAGCAGGGATGTTTGTCGTCACCGATAATTTTTGCACTTTTCATGAATGACCTTGTGAATTTTTTAAAATGAAAAGCAGAAAATGGTATATCTATATCACAAGAAATGGACAAGTTGTTTGTTTTGATGTACTCTGACGATGTTTCGGGATTGGCTGATACAGCGGTACGCCTACAGGGGTTGATAAATAACATTGAGTCTTTTTGTGATAATGTTGGCGTGAAAATGAATCTTGAAAAATCTAAAATTATGGTTTTTAGAAATGGCGGGCCTTTAAGGCAGTATGAACATTGGACATACAAAGGTGATAAAATAGAAGTGGTCTCCTTTTACAAATACCTTGGGGCATATTTTACACCAAAGTTATCGTGGTCGATGACAAAGGACACGCTGGCAAAGCAGGCAACAAAAGCTTTAATGAGCATCTTTTCATGACAAAAGCACTTAAGATTTTTTATGCCAAAACAGGCATTTAAGCTCTTTGATAGCATGATATTGCCAATTTTGTGTTATTCTGCAGAAATTTGAGGGGTCCAATACGCAGAGAACATGTTCATTTTAAATTTTGTAAAAATATATGTGGACTCAATAAAAATGTGTCAAAACTTCTTTGCACTGGGCGAAAGTGGGTGATTAATCATTTCAATTACTTATAACCTTAGATGCATATCGTATTGGGAAAAACTTGTTCAAATGCCTCCAAACAGACATCCAAGACAAATATACCTTCTGTTACAAAGTCAAGACTCGAACGGCAGAACAAATTGGGCCTCCCACGTAAAAAGACTGTTGTTTAAAAATGGATTTGGATATGCATGGCTGGCAAATGACATTGGGGATACAAAATTGTTCTTACAAACATTCAAAACCAAGATTAAAGAATGTGCGTCACACAAATTTCAAGCACAAATAAACAATTCGCCAAAGGCATTTTACTACTGTGAATTTAGAACGCTTTTAAATGTTGAACGTTATTTGTTTGTTGATATGCCAAGTATGTATAAATGATGTTTCTCTCATTTTCGCTGTTCTGGGCATCAACTTATGATTGAAAAGGGGCGTCATATGGATATTAGCCGTGAATATAGATATTGTCAATTTTGCATTAACATGCGGCATGTTTATTCAGGCCTAAAAAAAAATATGTCTGTTTCGTGTAACCCAACCCTACCTATAAAATTGCACCGACCCTAACTATTTTTTTTCCGTTTCTGAGCAAAAAAATATTCGTTAGCGAAAAGAGAGTTACGAAGGGCAGATAAATGCGAATTGGACGATCAGAATTATTGTTTATATGATAAAACAAAGTCAGGCAATGACAGTAATGTAGGAAAGACTGCCATGTGCAAGGAAACACTCTGAACATACGACAGATTTTGAAAAACAAAAAAAAACAAACAAAAAATCCCTACCTACCCTACCTAAAAATTTTGGGAAGGTTACCCCAATGTGTACACACCGGTCTCAAAAATAGACCTGTGTCTTACGACGCATTACTCACCCCCATTTGGGGTAAAAAAGACTCCGACATAAAGTAGTCCGCGTAGGGATGGCGATTTTTTAATAAAAGACATTATATCTTTTTCAAGTGATTAAAAATGGTCTACTTATTCTTCAGTGGTCTTAAAATTCAAGATACCATTAAAAGTTTGACCGTGTTACTATTATTTTATTCAGATATTTAAAACTATGTACTTTCACTTTCGGTTTTTAACTAACAATGGACAAAATAATAACACGCGTGTCTAAGGAAATTGGGTTTGTAAAACCACTGAAAGACTGTCAGAGGGAATGTTTGATGCATGTTTTAAGTAAACATGATGTGATGGCTATTTTGCCAACCGGATATGGGAAAAGTTTGATATTTCAAGTGGCCCCATTTGTGTTAAAAGCAAAGTATGACCTTGTTTCTTCTGTTTGCTTAATATTGACACCGTTAAACAGCATCATGATGGATCAAATAAATTCAATGAGCAAACAAGGAATTAATGCGTGCTGGTTGGACTATAATTGTCAAAGTGGTCAGACCGCAGCCAATGACGACAATTCTGATGATGAAGACACTGTTCAACAGGGACAAAGTATTGTTAATGTGCCTCTAGATGACATTATTAAAGGGAAATACACATATACGCACATCCAGAAGCACTACTTAGCAATGATAATGGAACCCGTCTATTGAGTGCAATGGAAAGAGAGGGAATTATTTCCTGCATAGCTATTGATGAAGCACACATGATACTTGAATGGTAATTTCTGTAGATAAAATGTTTCATTTGTCAGTGTATGCTTAGCAGGTCCCCTTATGGACAATTACTTAATAAATTACATAACTTTTTAATTATATCCTGAATTTTACCCCTGGGTCTAAACCAGAAGTATATGTATATAAAAGGCTCATTCTGTATTTGTATAAGGCCAAAAAAAAATATTTGTTTGTTTAGGGTAACCTTCCCAAAATTTCTAGGTAGGGTAGGTAGGGATTCTTTTTTTTTTTTCAAAATTTGTCGTAAGTTCAGAGTGTTTTCTTGCACATAGCAGTCTTTGTTTTATCATATAAACAATAATTCTGATTAAAATCTGCATTTATCCGCCCTTCGTAACTCTCTATTCGCTTATTATCAATATCTGCAGTAGATCACACAAACGGCGTTTAAATTGAATCATTTTTCACTTTACAATTTTATAATTTTGACACTTCCGTGTTTAAGCCGCCATCTTGAAAAAGTAGTGCGTTCCCATCATGCTTAGAGTGCTTTCACACAGGTCAGTAAGACCGGTGTGTACCCAACGAAGGTTACCCTAAACAAACAATTTTGTTTTTTTTGGCCTCAGTAGAAGATGAGTTCCACATGGTTTTGATATGTCCTTTGTATGATACAATAAGACGAAATATGTTTCCTCCTTATTGGCTTAATCATTTAGAAACTGTAAATTTATTCACCAGAATTATGGCTGTTGAAAATGATAGAGAGATTTTCATTGTAGCAAAATTTGTATATGAATGCAGCAAAGTACAGGAAGAGTTCGTGAAGAGATTGATTTCCTAAAATTGTACTTCCAATTTGTGTTCTATTACTATTGTATATACCATAAGATTAATTTAATATCATATGTTTTGTGTCCCATTTGCCATTGTATTATATATACCACTTTTCACATATGTTTGACCAATTATTGTTAATGCCATGTAAAATAATAATCTCATGATAATGGTTTAAACGCTTCTATAATTTCATATATTTTACTCTTGAAATTACAATTTAAGTGTTGAAATTTTCTTTGTGATATGATCTGTTATTATCATGGATAAACATGTTGTTATTTTGTATTTATAACACAAATCTGTCTGTATTTTGGGCTGGCGGCCTTTCATTACAAATAAACATTCATATTCGTATTCATATTCTTAATAAGGGAGAAGGTAAGAGCAGATACCTTGATGTGTTCTGTATTTGCCTTAATAAGGGAGATGGTAAGAGCAGATACCTTGATGTGTTCTGTATTTGCCTTAATAAGGGAGATGGCAAGAGCAGATACCTTGATGTGTTCTGTATTTGCCTTAATAAGGGAGATGGCAAGAGCAGATACCTTGATATGTTCTGTATTTACCTTAATAAGGGAGATGGCAAGAGCAGATACCTTGATATGTTCTGTATTTACCTTAATAAGGGAGATGGCAAGAGCAGATACCTTGATATGTTCTGTATTTACCTTAATAAGGGAGATGGCAAGAGCAGATACCTTGATATGTTCTGTATTTACCTTAATAAGGGAGATGGCAAGAGCAGATACCTTGATATGTTCTGTATTTACCTTAATAAGGGAGATGGCAAGAGCAGATACCTTGATATGTTCTGTATTTACCTTAATAAGGGGGATGGTAAGAGCAGATACCTTGATATGTTCTGTATTTACCTTAATAAGGGGGATGGTAAGAGCAGATACCTTGATATGTTCTGTATTTACCTTAATAAGGGAGACAGCAAGAGCGGAGTCCTTGATGTGTTCTTGCATTGTCTTGCAGGTTCCCCGAACAAACTGATGAGGCATGACAAATATCAGAAGGTCGGCATTCTTGCTCGCCTCTACGAGATCTGGGATAGCAACCTGTTAAATGAGAAACAACATTAGTTTTCAATTTCACTGCCATTAATAATAGGGCTGCTATTAGCCAGTGGTTATTTATTTTTGTTTAAGTAGACCTCTGTCTGACATTGAAACACTTAAAACTATCGCCACCATCTATACAAACTGAAGATATACACATCTTCATGGTACAGGAAACTATCAAAAACCATGCTCACCTCTATAACATCTACCAAAAGGATATTCCAAAAAGGAGAAAAAAAAATTAATAATACATAAATGCTAAGATGACAAGAACTGTCACACTTTAAAGTCAGTAAGTGACAAATGCTCCCAGCGTGCCATCCATGTCAATAGATTATGCAATTTCTAATATGCCTACATTCAGGAAGAGATATAATCAACTATATCAAGCATATGCCAGCCCTCGTGATGGTTAAAGAAATAATGCAGTAAGAGGTAGGGACGTGAGTATTGGTTGCCAGTCCACATGTTATATTTATATCACTAACTCCATGACGTAGTTACAGCCTGGACGCGGAAAAACGAACGGACAGACGGATGGATGGTGAGATTTTAATATGGCCACCTTTGGGGGCATATAAATTGCCTGTTGCAACTAGAAATTAGGGTCAGGTTAAAATATTGGACCAGCCAAGAGATCAGAAATAAACAAAACATTTTTGATACATCTAAGCAGATCACACTTTGTTTTAACTTAAGTCATTAACAGTTAATCACTTTATCATAGTTAATGTTAAAATACTTAATAATATTTGTGATTTCCCATACATACATACACAATGATAAAAAAAGAAGCAGCATTCATTGATAAAAGGCCAAAAATAAATGTTTTCAAAATTTTGGCTAAAAATCAAGAACAAAATAGAGTTATCTATGCATAACCTGCTGCCATCAATTGTCATTTGAAGTATCGATTTTATGGCACCTAAATAGTTATGAACCCAAAATGTTCAGTATTTCTTCGATCAGAGAGGAATTTCAAATTTCGCAGTTTCATTTACTGTTATCATTTTTTTGTGTTCTTTCAGGCCACACACTTTATCAAACACATATTCAATTTGCAATGTATCTACAGAAAATGTTTAAAAGCAGCAAAAAGTTATAACGGTTGCCAACAGGCTACAAACCACATTCTCCGGCAGTTTTATGCCTGGCAGATATTTGACATTTTCATGCTCTCTGTTGACCACTTCCGTGAGTTTCTGTCCTTCAAATGTTTCCTCGTACATGTACATGTTGACTCGCGACTCAAACATCTCTGAGTGCTGTGTGACATTTTCACCTATGATCTTGGCGATGGCAGATCCCCTGAAAATAGAGACAATCTGTTGACAGCATTGATTTCATACTTTGATTATCAAAAAATTAAATCTCAATTGAATGAATGAAGTATAATATTTAAAATAGAGGAAGGGAGGAACACAGAATTGGATTTTTTTCACTGTTTTGAAATATTAGCCCACTCTCACATCCAAATTATTCGCAGTGACCACAGGGCTGTTACACAATTTCAACGACGTCATTTGCAAACTGACATAATCACATTAACATTTTATTTGGCATGTTTTTCTCAAAAAAAAACACAATGAACACCCTTTTTATACTCTTTAAGGCATATAATCAAAAGGAAAAATCGATTAATTCCACCAAGTGAGCATCAAAACCTATAGTTTACAAGTAACAAGTTGCAAATGAAGTATTATTTTCAGAGTTCATTACTATCTTTGTATGCAATACAATAATTTATGAATGATTTTGAAATCACTTCAGCTTCAGAAGATTAAAAGAGGTTGAAGAGCACTGTCAGTGTGCACTCATATATAGCAATTAGAAAGAGCCTTGAATCTTCTTTTGTTTTAAGGAAACCTAGCCTTCAATAAACCATTTTTTTTAAATGTTATCAAAGAGAGACAACTTTGGTATATCATCTAGAAGTAGTGAGTTCAATTACCCCTACTAGACAAATCATGATTGAAGAAAATGTAACTTCAGGTTATTTATAAGTTTGCTTTATAATTATTAAGGATGTAGCAATTTTGATGGCTTACATGTACATTCAATTATAATTAGGATAAAAGAACTGCTCATTTTCTAACTTTTAGTCCCTCAAACAACGAATACATGTTATTGGGAAAAATTCATGTTGGTTGAAAATTGGTTTAATTCATATCGACAAAAACATGTAAACATCAAATATGTTTAACTTTACTTCTTGAAACTTTCAAGGGTATATTATAAAACTATATATACTTTATGTATGACTCTGGAATCATTAGGCAGTGAGACCCATAAACTAGGCCAATCCCATATAACTTGGCCAAGTACATTCCACACCACAAATGGGGTCACAGGGACTGTGGGGGCAGTGAACTCCACTCTATTTTCTCATAACACTATGTATTGAAAGAAATCCTATATTTATTTTTCCATATATTCCTTTTTAGTCAACAGACATTCGTGTCTGGCAGATTCATCCTTTTTTATCAGATGGCTCCCCAGCTACATTTTAAGACAAGTTGTGGTGATTGGTCATGGTTGAGAGATAAATTGGGCAATATTGTGGAATTGACTCTTGTTGTACAGGTATCTGTACATTTAAGCTGGGAGTAGGATTGCTTTTGTTCCCAGATTTAAGGATGAAGGGGTAAATAGGGAAAGGGGGGGACATGGACTATAAAAAGGATGTCATGTCAACGCAATTTTGGATTGAAGCTGACATTGCATAAATGTCAGGTTATTAAACAGTCACACTGATTCGTAAAAGGACTGAAAAATAACAGAAAAATGGTCATTTCTTATAGTATTCTTTCATACTCTAGTCAAAGTCAGTTAGTGTAAGTTAACCACAACTAAGTTCAAGGACGATTATAAATAAATCGCAGAGGACAATCGCCAATTACAACCAACCAATAAGTCAGTCAACATATAAACAAATGAGACCAACCAATTTCCCGATCCGACAATGCACACCGACTTCTTTGACATTGTGAATGTTGTTTTTTGCTCGAGTTTTATTTCTTTTAGTACTTCCACTTCCTACTTTGGTACCCCGCTTTAGGACTTCTGGTTAGTTTCCTAAAGGCTATGCCGAAGAGTATAGGTTACCAGCCACTATATTTCTCTTCATCGCCCAATCGGAGCACCTCGGCCATTATCAAACAGAATTGGCTCTCGAAGCAAGCCGTAGCCTGGGTTACCTGCTGGGAACCAGATTAAGCAAGCCGGAGATGACCGAGTTGAAACGATTGCGCCACACCCGGTACCGTTTCCCGCACATTTTTAGGACTCAAATGGAGCAGAGCGTACTAGTTAGTGTACGTACTGAGGAATGGTTGAATCATGATGGTTGTGTGCACTATAATAATATACGTCATTTGAAACAGTCTTTGGTACTATCAGGTTTATAAAACCAGTATTTCTGGCATACATAGATCTACTGTATAAATCAAATCGTAAATTCCGTATTGTCGTTTACTGGATGAATAAATCCGAACAATATTTTTTACCTATATCTCAGTGTGTGTATTTTGTACCACGCGATAAATTACATCATATATGCTACGTCGGAAGGCAACATTATACTTAAAATCTGGGAGTTAGATTGTATTATTGGTCCCAGTTAAAATGAAGACCTAAATCAAAGATAAATTAATTTTCTTTTACAACTCCTTTGTAAATAAAACAAAGGATCGACAGTCTAAAAAGCTTAAACCGCCCAGCATTTGTTTTATTACCCAAATTTGATAAGGTGATTAGTTTCAACAAACACTTCGACAGACCTGTTTACAAAATAATGTTTTGACAGTGCTCCGTCAGAAAAAGTATCGTGAAAAGGTTTGTCGAGGTGTTTTAAGAATCTAAACTCTCAATCAAACTCTGGTAAAAGACCGAAGGCAGGGCTCCGTTAGCGGCGTAGACTGCGCTATGTTTCATTTAAAATGGCGAAGAAATAGTGAAGTTATCTAGCTTTGTTTAAAGTCTTTTTTTCAAATCAAAATATTGCCTTCCGATGTAGCATTTCTGACGCAATTTATCACGTGGTATACACACACTGTATCTTTCAGAGTCTTGGTTGTAGTAATTAACTTTAAAAATTGCATTAGACATGTTTAGTGTATTCGTGGTATAGAACTCAACCAGTAAACAACTCTCCGTATGTATCCCCTTGTGTTTGGTTTGCATTCGGGATGGGAACCGTAAATTGTTTTGGCGTTGTCTGTCCGTCCATCTGTAACATTTTTACCGCCCTTAACCATTTCTACGTAGGGATTGGTCAAATAATGTTCTGAGTTCAAACTTGGTCAGAATGAATGTTGCCCGTGATGAAATCTCGACCGCGTGTAAAAGTGGGTCACATGCTGTCAAAAACTAGTTCACTAGGTCAAATTTTAATAAAAATCTGAACGCACTTAAGCTCTATCAGAATGTTTCCATTGATAAACTCTTGGTTCCATTTGAAACTATGTCAAGTCATACCAAAATCGTTTCTGTTCAGTGTCCACGGACGGATATGTATGGGACTTACTGATAAAAAAACCATCTTCCCTCTGGTTCCGAAATACATTTGTTGGTAGGGTCAAAATCTCGTTTCTCCGATGTTTTCTGAGAATGCTGTCATACTTTTTAAATGTTCGGTTTCATATTTGAAGAAGTCGAGCAATTATTTGCTTTCCATTTGGTTTTCCGCAGAATATAATGACCTTTACAACTATGTCCTAGCTTGACCTTATATGATGTTTAATGTATCTTGTGTGTTGATGTGTATATACTGTTATTTTTATACAGAACAGTTGATGAACACAACAATGCTAGAAACTAGGACAAAGGTGTGAAATCTGATGAATCACCTGCTCGATTTTACTTTGAAAGCAAAAATCTTAATTGGCCAATATACATGTCTAGCAAAAACCTTAACTGGCCAATATACATGTCTAGCAAAAACCTTAACTGGCCTGTCTGGCAAAAACCTTGGCTAATATACATGTTTAGCAAAAACCTTAACTGGCCAATATACATGTCTAGCAAAAACCTTAATTGGCCAATATACATTTTTATCAAGTAATGGCTAAAGTTAAAAATTTTGGCCCGGACGCCATGACAATAACTCGAAACAATTTTCTCTTTAAAACAACGGAATAAAAAATTTTAATTATCAAGTAATTTTGTAATTTTTTTTATTAACGAAAACATTTCCAGCAAATTTGAAATCTTGTGCCTGGTCACCTCATGTCATCCTGGAGATCTGAAATGGAGCAGTTTCAAATAAGAACTCAAAATGGCAAACACATAATAAGTAGTATCATTATTTTAAGTGTTATTCTTAGATGCACAAATTTATGTTACAACTTCAGAACTTTCATGATAGCAGGATTCCATGCATCTTTCGTATAAAAATAAATACCCTGAGAATGATTTCATTTAATAACTTGCCACCCTTGGAACTCTTTTCACTTCATAGAAGTTGGTACCCTTAGGCGGTTTAGCTTTATGGAACCATTTCACATTATAGAACTGTTTCACAGAACTTCCATTAATGCAATAGGTTGTCCGTACATACTTAATAAGAAATGTCAAAAACTTCCCTCCGGAGTGAAATGTTAATTTGTTTGATGTACTTTGATCAATTACAATTTATATCTATGGAACACTTTATCCTTGATAAATATTTTGTGAGCAATTAAGATGGATTTGATCTTCATCACTTTGTATCATCTTACCAAAACAACAGCAAAGAAGCATATCTCTCCAGATGCCAGTTTTTCTTGGCCGATAGATCCACTCTGGACATTGCTAGGATGGACAGCACGAGTGTTGAAAGACAAATAGCTTTCTTTCCGTTGCTAAACCCGAAGTAAGCAGAAGTGTTCCAGCCTCTTCAGAAACCTTAAGTTTACAAATGCAAATTAATCAAGTCAAGGTTACGAGAACTTCAAATTATGATGGGCTACTTTAAGAATGTTTACTGATATGCTGTTATATAATAATATACAAATATTCCTGTTCTGTATTTTTATGAGCATAGGCGATTATAAATTAATTGCTAGATTTTTATCCCACCCCCTTTTTTCCGCAGCCCGTAACACCTTATACTCAAAATATTTGAGCTGGGGTCTGTATTTCGACACCAGTCTGGGAACCACGTTAATTCATACCAGCCCGTATAGATGTATACATTCACATGTAAAATATGAGATATGTTATGGCGGTTTGTGGTACGTCCAAAAACACATGTATTATATGGTCCCTCATGCTATTACGTAGAGCAAAAGCAAATTCATCAGCAAGAAAAAAGTAGATAAAAATCTAGCAATCAATTTATATTGGCCCCAGTTCTGGAAATGTATGCAAAGCCAGCTTCCCTTTAAATTTAAGAGTAGAAGAAGTGAGTTAGATACAAATGTTAATTGGCCAATAGACTGAATGGAAACACTTAGGCAGTGTGTTGCAATGAAATTTCATTGCATCTCCATTTAAATCAGAAATAAAAACATTATTTTTGCCAAGTCAACAGTAAAGTATTAAACAATAAAAATATTGACAGGCTTTTAAAGACTATTAATAACCACTGAATAACTTGTGAATGTGCATACTTGTCAAGACTTTCCCAGTCCTGGCATTACTCATGAATGTGCCTACTTTTCAAGACTTTCCAGTCCTGGCAGCAGTAATCTGTTGGCCCTTCGACTTGGGAGCCACAGCAAGACTGTACAACTTCAGTACCTGCAATACATGGCTATGTTTTCACAAGGAAAGTTGTTGGCAATGCCAAAGAAAATTTCAACTATTTTATGGAATGTAAAATTTTATAATTTTAGAAAATTAAGGCTAAAGATCACTTGTCCCGATTACATTTTTATTTTTTAGAAAATTCACACTTCTTTGCTTATTTATGTTCAACTCGATTAAAGGCATGAATTTTTAATCTTCGGAAGACAATTGTAAATGTGAGGCAGAAGATAGAAATTAGTCATAAAATCTATACCTATTGGCCTACCTGCCTAACTTTATGGCTTGTTTAATATGAATGCTGACAATATATCCTATCCTAGCCTGTCTTCGGTGTCTTGATGGGAAAGGTTACCTATCTTGGATAAACTACGATAAACCCATCTTTGGAATAAAATAAAATGGGCAAATGCCCCAATGCAGAACAGAATACTTTTCATAACATGATTTCAGAGTCAACACGAATTTGTGGTTAGTGTACAAGGAATAGAATGCAACACTGTTAATTTCCATTGCTCCTTTTATATATTCTTTCAATAACTTTTCACCGACTTCATTGTAAGAAATCACCACCATATTTTCACCAAATACAAACATCACAAGAAGTTGAAAACTCTCAAAACGATTTTCTTTCACATTTCCCTTAAATAAAGCTCTCTTAAATTGGCTGTTAACACTATTTAACCACATTCAAAGCTAAATTATAGTATTTACATGCATGTTGCTCAAATCTGTTAAAATTGAAATGGACACCATTTTCTTTCCATGGTGATGCCATTTTCATGCATTCAGATTCAATATTCATTTAATGTACCGGTAAAACCTTTGAATTGATTCCTGAACTGGCAATCAAATATCTGTATATAGTATTCTTTTCACAGTTAAAATGTGATGAAATGCACTATACATCTGAATATAACCTACACAAGGAAATGTTTTGTATTTGAATTTTATTTACAATAATTCTGACATAACAAAATGACATGTTTTTGTTCACATGATTCACAAATACATAGAAAACAAAATATCCACAAGATATTAACCAAGGATCACGATAAAAATTTCTATATCTTCACATGTAAGATATTATGGCGCATATAAAAATGAAGAGATTTGTTTCTGGCAATAGCAAACAAGCTTTAAACTTGTTTTTTGTCTATAATATATTGTTTACATGCACACAATAGGTAAATTCACCACACTTTTGGTATCAAAAATTGATGCACAGCCAAGAAGCACTACATATGTGTCTTTTCTACATGAATGTAAATAGCCACATTATAAATCCTGTTGATAATCAATTCCCTAGCCCTCCACTATGGAGACAAACTAACGATAGGATTGAATGAATGCATGGTAATGATGCTGACAAATGTCAGCCATGTAAATCCCTGCCTAGCAGATGTCTGATGAAAGTCCTGAATAGATGGTGTTCATTTCTCTTTGTGGCCTATCAGCAAAATGCGGGTATGGATGGGTATAGATCCCTAACTCATGTGGGTAAATCCAGTGTCTAACCCTAGATAAGGCCTAACCCCTGCCTATCTGAGTTTATTCATAGCTTCTGCCTTTCTTCCTAGCCTATCACAGTATCGCCTGTTTTACAATTGCCTGTATTAATTAAAAGATAAGGATTTGCATTTTAAGACAACTAAATATCATGAAGCAATATTTCATTATTGTTTTTTTTTTCAATCAATAAAACTGTATGAATTGAATTCAATATGTGTTCTTATCAACATGAAAAATTAAATGCATTTAACAGACTAGATAAAACAACTCCTAAATTTTTAGAAAATAACTCAGAATAATGAAACGTGAAAAGAAACTTTCATTGAACTTGAAACTGTATTCTAATGGTGTCATGGTGTATGCATATACATACCAGAAACAAGGGTGAGAGGATGAGAGATTCTGTTGAACGGTTTACCACCGTGCACCTCCGCCACCACCACCACCTCCTCGGCCATAACCTGCAACAGATTTGAAGATCATTACAAACATTTAAAATCAGAATACTTTCCTAAAATAAAGACAATGATAAACAAATTTGGCAACAAAAGAATGGCGATTCAAATGAGACAAATTATTTTTGGTTGAATGATATTAATTCAGTTTCCATAAACTATGCAAGAGAAATAGAAATAGTAATATAGTATGAACTTGCTTTGGGACTAAGCAGAACAGAGTAAGCATAACTGCACTATGGTTAAACCTAACAAGCATGCAAGCTCTTAACAGGTATATGCCTTCCAGCTATGTCAAATTTTAGATTTTTTTTAGCAGAGGTAGTTATTTTTGTTAATGCCTAGCGTGGAAGTCATTTAAAACTTAATTGCGATGACGAAAATATTGGAGTTGCAACAAATAATCGATCAAAAGGAGAACTCTGAGCCCAGTCTCATAGCAGAGGAAATGTTAGAATTTTATATTGGTTAGTAATAATGCACAAAAATAGTAACACTAACTCTCCGCACCTTGTCCATATGGTCCTGATGACCCGCGCTGCGAGTAACCACTGCCCTGTCCTCTCATTGGTCCACCTCCATAACCACCCTGGTCACCGTAACCTGCAAGTACAAAGTTAAGAACTGTTGGCACATGTGAACTCTGGTTACTGATGTAATACTAGACTGCATCTGGTAAATAATAGGGTGTAAAAGAAGGGAGAAAATCACTTACATTATCAAGTTTAATGAATTAAATGTTTACTAATTATATGATGCAAGCTCTTAGAAATAAACAGTTGACAAAGCTTAACTTTTTTTCAACATTTGCATTTGAATTACAAGGCAGGCTTAGGCAGCAATTAATTTACTAAATGAACAGGCATTTTTTCATGATTCTAGCTTTCACCCTATTAATTGTTATCTTTGGACCAGTTATCTTTATGTTAAAACAGCAATATATAACTAGCGATATACAAAGAAACGATTAATAGTGTAACTAAACAAGAACTATTTCAGTGAAAACTGGTATTCTGAAAAGAACTTTGAATTCATTAAAAATTGTATTTCTCCCTTCACCCAAAAAACAAAGAAAGAAAAAATCTGCAAGGTAAACATTAGAACAGGCTATTGCTGTAATAAAAGGCAAGGATAAGGAGAGCAAGGTTTGTTAACACAGCACTTCATCAATGTGAGACTGCTTACCTTGACCAAAACCACCTCCGTATCCACCGCCGCCTCCATACCCTGTAAACAAGGCACACACCTCATGTAGCTGTGATACACAGCAGTCTCACAAGACATAGTCATTCAAGATAATCATGTGATGTACATATCTTATGATATTGTTTTGCAAGGAACTACATGTCATATCCATACTTCATTTAAAGGCCAAGACAAACAGGCAACAGTACTGCTATCTTGAAATGCAGGAGTTCCAAGATGCTTCAGTCAAGTAATATTGATATTCAACACCTGCCTGAGCCACTCGCCAAATTACATAAACTTAAGTGCGTCTGGTATTTCTTTGCCAAATTCAAAATAAAATTTATGAGTTCATTTTAGCAAAACTTCAATCTTTTAGGAATGTATATTATATGTACACCTCTTAATGAAAGTTGAGTAATGTTGCAGCACAAAATAAATTCCTCGCAAAACAATATTGTCTAACACTAAAGGCACAACTGGATAAAACTTGTATTTCAATTTTGATTTACATACTAGAAAAAAGTTAAACCAACGCTGTATAATATCCAAAGACTATTTTCATAACAAACATAAGTCAAAATAAATATTTATTTACGTTTTAAACTATCAAAGAAACAGTGTATTCCTTGTTTATGTTTGCTTGATATTTGCACAAGATAGAACAAAGATGACAAGACCTTGCATTGCTAGGCAATATTTGACCTTCTCATTCACATAAACCATGCTCGCGAATTGTATCTTTATAGCTTACACAGACTTACTTGACAGTTTTTTACTTGGATGCAAGACAACAAATGAAACATCAAAATACAAAGTTCATTCAATTTTCACAAGTGCCAATAAATATATAATCCACTTATGCAACAGCAAATGGAGGTCCCACTGCATTGCATCGCTAAAAACCTAAAATCTCTAACACTACATTGAAACCAGTCTTACCTCCACGGCCACCTCCAAACCCACCGCGACCACCTCCTCGACCACCTGTACAGAAAAACCAAAAAAATTCTACATTCTTGTTATACTCGCTATATTTTTTTTAAAAATTGGCAGTCATTACAATTACCATTTTATGACCATCTCTAAATCATTAGAGATGATCCAATACATTGAGAGCCAATTATAAATTAAAACTTAATTATTTTTTTTATTTCATTTTTTTTTTCAAACAGAAATCAAATCATTTATTCAGAAATGAAACATGCCGTTATTCTTTTGGAACCAAGTCAATTTACTCTCATAATCATTGGTTTAAATGTGTAATCAATTCAATTGGAACACTTCAAAAAAAGTCTAACTTATGTTTTTGTTTCACAACTGGGAAAGTAAACGAGTCAACAAGAACACGGAAGCCAAAGGAGAAGCAACTTATTGTAATCTAACTACACATACCTCGGCCACCGCCCTGCTTGTCCTTCTCTTCAGCTTTCTTTACTTGCACGTAGTGACCGTTGATTTCAAACTCGTGTTTTACTGTTCAAAAGAAGAAGAAAAATCTTAATACTAGAACAAAATTTAACGTCAACAGTTAACACAAGTTCAAGTTTCAAGGACCAAAACTCCTCATTATCATTGATTAATTTCAAGAGGCAAGATCTTTCATTTCCATTCTTTAAAGTATGCAACTGTAACACAAGGATGGCTAAAATACTTGCTTATTTAAAGCCAAAACTGAGGGAGGGGCTGCTGTAAAAGAAACAAAAACTTTAGAAGCCAACTTACATATACATTTGTCTGTAACATCTGTGTCTTCGAAGGTGATAAAGCAGAATGGCTTCTGTTTCCCAGTCTCCTTGTCGTTGACCATGTTTACTTTAAGTACAACGCCCTGCTCACTGAACAGGTTTATGAAGTCTTCTTCAGTGTCCTCTTCCTTAACTCCGCCAACAAACATTTTATTTGTTGGCTTGGATGACTCGGAGGTTCCGTCAGCCTGTTTAACATAATATGGTGAAGATAACGTAACACATCAAAATGGATATTTAAAGACACACACATCAAAGTTCAAAATCCTGCATGCTAAGCTTAAGTTAAGTCTGCCATCTAAATCAGTATGTGAAATTCCAAATTGTTAAAAATTTCAGTCAGAAAGGCTTCAAAAATACTTCTCTTATGAAATGCAAGATGCTTTGCTTTGGTAAGAAACAATCGCCTCAGTGTCAGTACTTAAGTTTACTGTGCATTTAATTTAAATGTTTTAAAAGAATGAGAGTTATTCTCTCTCCCATAACAATTCAATAATATTTGGATTTTCCATGATAACTTACATTTCTTGGCATAGCTCTCTTGGACTCCACTTCTCTGCCATCAATGTTGTGTGGTCGGTTCTGCTGGGCATCTTCTACACTCTGTGCCATTTTGTAAGTGATAAACCCAAAACCACGAGATCTGAAACACAAAACAAAATTGATGCATATAAGCCTTACACATTCCTTAGCTACCTATTGTGGCAAGATACTACATTCAACATTCATATGAACCTAGCATGATCAACTATAATACACCTCTGTTATAATAAGTATTGTGCAAAAACAAATTTTATTAGAATATAAAACTGCGAACAAAACAAGGCCAGACCATTAACAAAGGCATGCAATATTGTCCGCTGTTATTTGAAATGAGGACAGAATGAAAAGCTTTCTTGCTTTGTCTAGTGGAATGTATCCTAGGTCAATTTCCACAACAAATACTTTTACGTGTTTTCCAATAAAACTATTCTGAACTATTTTATTGACATCCTGTTATACCTCTTAGTCTGTGGATCTTTCATAACAACAACATCCACAATCTCTCCCCACTGCCCAAAGTGTTCCTTTAAGCTCTCGTCTGTTGTTTCGTAGCTGAGACCCCCAATAAAGAGCTTCCTGAAGGGCTCAGATTCAGTGTCCTTCCAGTATTCTGAGTCTGTTCCATTTCGGCCACCACCACGACCTCCTCCACGGCCACCACCACGACCTCCTCCACGGCCACCTCGACCTCGGCCACCACCTAGAACATACACATGATAAAAAATGTTAGTGACAATTTTAACACCAGGAACAACATTAAACTTTTGATGTGTTGTTTTTCTTCTTATTTTCTTTTAATTGAACAGTTCATGATGAAAACGCAGTCCGACGATTCTACCAAAAATGAGGACAATCAAGAGATTCATAGAAATCATGAATGCCGTTGCAGTCAACATTTCATCACAAAGGAGCTAAAACGAAATACTACTTAATGCAATAAACGAGTTGACGACTCACCGAAGCCACCACCTCCGCCGTATCCCCCTCCGCCGTATCCGCCACCGCCGCCTCCGTATCCCTGATCGTAGCCACCGCCATAGCCGCCACCACCACCGCCACCACTGTATCCGTCATCGTAACCAGCTCCGTAACCGTTTCCGTAACCCTGAGAAATGATTAATCAATGATATTTTAAGCTTCAACACTCGGCCACGCGCGCGGCGCCATTTTGTTTGCACAAATCTCTTGTTGATATTTCATTCAAATTCTGATCGAATTGACTGAAGATCATGAGATCGAACCTTACAGATACAACAAACATGTATTTCTCTAACTGATAACACAAAAAATGTAAGATAAAAGTAATGTAAATGCACCAAAAAATGTAAATAAACTTACTCCGTATCCGTCCATGTTCAATGCTGCTTTGTGCCGGTAAGGAAAGAAAGACACGTGACTAAAGCACGCGCTAAATTAGACCAATGCCGAACTAGAGGAAAGATAATTATCTCCGATAAAAAGCGGACTTACATTTCATTGGTCGATATCCTTTCCGGTATTATTCGGTCTTTGTCCGCTTACTCCGCCATGTGCTACGGAATTTAATTATCTAAAAAGCGCCCTCTAAAATTCAAGGGACACGACTGAGACAAATTCTTTAAGTGCGCTTGCTTCCCATTGATAATACTAGTATCTAGGACTAGGGTATTGCTGACATCAATTTTTTACCTAGCCCTGCTTATAAAATTCAGAATTTGAGCAAGCACGGAAGACATTTTACCAGTGCAGGGCTTGCAGGCTTGTGCTAATTTCGACCACTTTGTATATATATGTTACAGGAACTAGTCAATATACATATCAGGGGCTGTTCCTGGAATTGACGTAAGAGGGGGCGTAACTTAATTTTGGCATTCGCCCCTCCGTCAGAACCGAAATCTAAATATGTTTAATTGTTGGCAGTTCAAGTCCGTTGGGTATTATTATTTTTCTATCAGATAGTGACACATAAAAGAAAACTTGGACGACTATAGGGTCCCCCCCCCCCGAACCGCATATATATATAATATTATATATATGCATTTAAATGATCATCATCTCATTATCTATAGACTAGCTGTTGCTGGGGCAATCTGCAGTAACAAAACAACGTTTATTTTACGAAATTTATCCATCGGCGTCGGATCTAGGCAGCCAGAGTATTACTCGTGTTAGGTGCTGGCCAAAGTGTATAGGCATGGTGTTACCCCAGATTCTGGTTCTTTGTCCCGCGCTATATTCTCATTCATCGGAGGTCCGATAGTGATAAATCTGTGGTACGCTCTGGTGAACGAGAATGGTGCACCATTGTTTACCACTGTCACACGTACGGGACCCTGTCGGTAGACGGCCCTGCAGGCATTACTTCATAATCTTTAAAACAACAACAAAAAGGAACAATCTCCGGTCTTACAGCTTGTTCGACAAACATCAGTGACTGCTTAATTGCTTTACAAGGCAAATCATGGCTCGTGGTGATATGTGTCTTTGTTCGGTTAAAATTTGCAAATTTATCGCCATTCTTCAATCGATATCTTGTAACAACATCTGCTGTAAAATTGTGGTATTCTGATAAAGATGCGATTTCACATTTGCGATTTTCGGAACACCCCGCCATTTTGGTATAGCAAACAAAACCCACCACACTGTATAAAATAATATGACATTCAACTAAATATTGTCTTGCCATTTTCGACGGTATTTAACGTTCATGTTTACCATATAACATACTCGACAAAAAGTGATGTTACAATGAATATAAATATCGATATTCAATCAAATAAGTTGTCGGTTACATGATGTGTTATACAATTTTGGAAAATGTAAACTCGGCCTATCCTTATAATTTATATGTAAGTGAAATGATATTCATGTATCATTAACAGCGTCAAAAGCACACTTGCCATGATATTGGTTTATGAGGGTTCGGCGTCACGAGTAACACAATTTACACTTTTTCCATGATTAAAAAAAGCCAAATTCCAAGATATGGCCATGATTGTGAGGTTCTTTAGAGATTTTATTTCATTTCACATTTTTTGTCCGAAGTAAAAGGTTTGATAAACTAGTTAGTGGTTGCATTTATTTGTGAGCCAATGACAATGTTTAAAATGTTTGTTCATTAGTTTTACGTACATACACCAAAGAAAAAAACAAATAATTTAAAGTCCAATTTTGACCATCTACAGAAAATAGAGCTATCTCGGCCTGCAGCCATTTTCAGATCGGACACAAACGTTGGCGTCATGCGTCGATGTCAATCATGCATGTAAGCATATTTTTCAGTGCTATAACATGTAGAATACGTACGTTGTATAATTTTTATTGTAAGTCATTACTCAACGTTTCTCCTCTTTAAAGCACAGTGGGATTTTTGTGCGCCTATGCAAAAAGGGCAGGATGAGCTTGTCCTACACAAATCATGGTTGGAAATGATTTTATTTTAAGTGTTATTCTATGCGCTGGCAGGTGTATTTGTGTGTACTTTTTGACACACTTAAACCTCGTACCATATGGGGAAAAATGTCGGCAGTGTATAGATATTATAAACGATAGGGGTGAGTGAGGCAGGGATATATTGTTATTGTACATCTATGAGTGGCCGCCGCCCCCTCCCCTACCAAACCGAGGTATTGAACATGCGTGGTTGTTTAAAGTGGCACTCTTATTAAAAATCAATACATACACAGGTATAACAAACATCAATTTTGACTGATAAACCTTTAACCTCTTACTAAATAATGCATTTATAGAAAATTTGAATTACTGATAACAAGATTGTAACTGTGTTAACAGCAGAAAGCGCGAAGATATTAATAAATGATCGGTGATGCTAAAAGATTTACAGTGGTCTACTGTAGTCTCATAAGGTAGAAATACCGTGTTTTATGCACATTTCCTTCAAATTAAACTCGACATTCTCCATAAGAACCATTGTTTTTCGACATTTATTCATCCTTTTGGAATATTAAAACAACATTATTAAATGTGTTAAATCTTATTTGGGAGCAAGAGTGCATTTTTAATAGTTCCTCGCCTTTATTGCACTCTGGTGCTCTCATCGATCAGATCTCAGATCAATGAATAATTTTAAGACCAATGAAAACTAGTCTGTCATGTAAAAGTAAAACCGATGCAGTGTTTGGACACAATCATAATTGGCATTTAGCACTGAAATACGCAGCAAATATAGATTCCTACTGTGACCTTGTTCCATGCATCAATATATCTGGGATTTAAAATAATTCTTTCTACTCCAAAACCATAGAGGTTATAATTTCTGTAAGCCAGCCGTTTATTTTATGACTTCAGTTGTAACAAGTGTGACGAATATCACTGTTATTAAAAACAAACCTGTGATAACATTATTTTAGACAACAGCTACCTCCAGCCGGCCAATCATAGGCCTGCAAAAGTGTTTGATAAATCTCACACACAACTGTTTTTCTGTCGGATATTTCAACTGGTAAATCTCGTGCAAATCGTGCACCTACTTATGTTACAAGGACGTTCTTAATACTACAGAAATGTTTGTTTCCTGACATTTTTCTCAAACAAAGCAATATACTTTCTGTTGTTTAAGTCGGATAGATCACGAGTAGCGGTTTGATATGGAATTATCAACTCGCTACGCTCGCTCGGCTACTCGTGATCTATCCTATACGTATCACTGGTTAAAGCTGCTCTCTCACAAATTGACTGTATTGACAACTTTTTTATTTTTCAGTTTTTCTTTTGTCTTCTAATGAATCAATCTTTGCGTAGATATCTATAAATTTTCGGCTTCAAACATCAACATTCGAACGTAAATATGAACAACTGCGATCTGATCCTTCATCATCGGTCTTTTATCACTGGTTCTCAGACATTTACGCAAAATTGTTTCATTCTTAGACAAAAAAAGTTGTCAAAACGGTCCATCTATGAGAGTTTTTAAATGTTATATATATGTGGCACAAGTCGGAGGAACAAGCTTTTAGAGGCCAAACCAAGTCCTATTTACGATTTCATTTTGTCGTAACTCCTTTCCTTAACAAATACTTGATATAAGAACACAATATAATTATGCTGTCCAAAATATAAGCATCAAACATATTGTATAATAACGCTAACGGTTGCTTGACGGTGGTAAAACCATCTACGAGCTCAGACAAATTCCAAGTGTCAATAAAATACATTCCAAAAAGTCAGCTCCCTTGTGCATACGTAATATTTCAACCCAGAACATACCTCAAAATGGCTGACAATTCAGTGCAAACTTGTTAGTTTGGATTTCAAATAATTCTCTATCAAAACAAATATCAGGTTGCTAAAATAGATACAAAGACACTATAAAAACAGTAAGCTTAAGTCAATATGGCTTCGACTGACATGTCCTTTGATGCACAGGCATCTGATTCATTGTTTGTCACTAAAATGTTGTTTAAAACCATTTTGGGTACATACACTGAGATAAACAACACATCTGAAGATATGTGTTGTTTATCTCATTGTATGTACCCAAAATGGTTTTAAACAGCATTTTAGTGACAAACAATGATTCAGATGCCTGTGCTTTGATGGACTATTGTCAACATCTTAATTCGTTTGGCTATTATCATCATCTTAAAAACACAGTTGCATATTTCAAATAGCAGATGTAAACACACACCATATACCTACGGTGGCATATAACTGCCGTAAGATAACCTGTTAACGTTCGCGATTTGTTTCGAGTTAACTATATTTTTTTCGCGATAATTATCTTAAAAAGCTATCTAGTTGATATTTGCGAAACATTTTCGTTAAGATAACTATCATAAGACTAAAATTTGGTTTGAACGTGCCCAGAAGTGCCACCTGAACATTAATTAGCTGTACAACATTAACAGGTTAACTAGTTATGGTTTGCGAATTCCACTTAATAAGTAACGTACTTTACGGTTAACTAGGTAAGATTCGTGTTACCATGCATTTATCTATAAATGCAGCTTTTGCCGTTTAGCAGTAACTGGTTATCTAGTAATGATTTGTGAATTCCTCTTAGCAAGTAACTTACTTACTGGTTTACTAGATAAGATTCGTGTTACCAGGTAACTAACCCTCCTAAATATTGGGGTATTTCCCAAGGTTGTTTATCTCTCCAAATCTTTATAATCCTCTGTTGACTATTATCATCGATATGATCTCTTATCATTTAATATTGATCAGTCAAAGCATTGTCAGTGCAGTCCTTTTTCTATGAACACAGATATTATAGCCGAGTAACAAAACACAGCAAACTTGGCACCCAGCTGTGACACCAGGGGACATGATTAGCAACAGCCTCAAGTCCAAGTGTAGTCTCAGAAAAGCACTCTTATCAAATTACAAAGAATCATCTTTATTCCATTATATTTACAAAAAAAATGTGAATAATTGTGAGATTTAAAATAGTAATAAAATACAGCAAATCATCATCAAAACTTGACTAGAAAGAAAATTACAATGAAATGAAGATTTACAGTTTTGCCACTTGAGTCAGAGCTCAGACTTGAGACCGTTTGTAATCATGTAGGCACTGGGCAATATACAGAGGATGCATCACCAAGCAAAATATTCCTTAAAGGCCTAGTTTAAGGAATGTTTGGCATGATAATTCCATGCTGTGCATTGAGGGCAATTTAGGGTCCATTTCTATAATAAAACCTTCAAAACTGCACAGCAGGATACTCAGATCGGAGATCTGATAAGAGGGATCAAGGCAAGTAGATTAAGATCAATAAACAAAGGTTGTGTACACCTGATTGGTTACCGTGCTGATATGGGAGTTACATTCGGAACTTCTAGGTCATTTCACATCGAAAACAACCTCGGATGTATCAGTAGAAGTAGTTCGTAAAGCAATAAATAAAAGTATCAATTAATTGAAGTGTTTTAACGTATATTTATTACATCTAGGTTTATAGTGTATAATTGCATAAATGACTAAAGTTCCCAAGAGCAAAGTGGTAAAGTTTAACTGCTAAATTATAATAACTACGCAATCTACTTAAAGCGTAGTTAAATGTAAAAAATTCTGACATTGTAAACCGTCCATGTACATCCGAGTGTTTTCGAAAAATGGCCGAGGAGTTCCGAATGATAGGAGTTAATGTTTATGAACAAAACAAAGAAGACATCCTTATATATGGTACAACCTGTTTATTATTTGTCCTAGGTACAAAAAATACATAGTTGTATCATTGACACAATATTCAATGTGATATAAACAAAGCTCTTACTTCGTTAATTTATTAACTACTGGGCATTTTAAACACTCAGCATCTCAATTTAGCAAACACTAGTTCATTTCATGTAGAAATGCAAATATGTCTTGTTCACATCACCAAAGACAAGCGAATTTTAAATAAATGAAACAAATCATTTGTGTATCATTTAATAAAAAGTACAACGTACTATAGTGCCTACATTTGGTTTGACTATGATTAAATACTAGAAATGAATAGTCACTAAATGAGTATCACCTTTGTCATAAACATAACATATAATCATGATTTATTAAGTGTAAAACAACATAGTTTTTAATCATCGATGTACTATGCTCATGTAATACGAAAATCAAGGAATTGACAATCTTTTTCAGCTTAACACATGTTTACAAACCGAAACACACGGCACATGCACAAAAATATTAACTATATAAGATTGAAATTTTCAATACAACAATCTGTATACAATAAACAGAAACAAACATATCCATTTTCAAGTTGTTAGTGTAACATTTGTATTAAAACCCCTCGTCTTATAACAGAAGAACACAAAGTACGTTGAGGAAACTATGTGTGGCAGATCTTTGCACTATGCTCCAAACACCTTACATGCATGCCTAACAATCTTATCGGGACACTCGACGAATTGGCCTTGCCACAATGGGTCAATTGTTTAACATGACCTAGTTTCTAACGTATGCATGTCTAGTATTCATGTTATCAGTAGTTCCTTCTAAAGAAATAATGCAATCCGTATCTACTTCTCACATATATTGAGAACTGTGATTTTGTTCTTATTTCCAACAAGAAGACTGGATGTGCGTTTACTAAAGTATACGGACATTGGTCCATCTAGGCCATCTCTTTCCCCGGCTACAGCTGCAAGAATTTTGTTCCCATCTTCGTTCACCTGCAGCACTGTATCAGAGTTACATACACAAATAAAAACATGACCACTGCTACTGACGCAAATTCCTGTTAGTAGATTTTCCCCAAAACTATCAAAGGCAGATATTAGTTCACCATTCTTATTATGAGTGATCAACATAGTCCCATTCTCATGTGTTGAATATAATCTTTCTCCATCAGGACTTATATCACATTTGCTAGTACTTTCTTGTCTCCGATGAAGAAGACAATGTGAGTTATATCTTGACATAGACGTATCCACTGGTCGGCGTTCGTTGACCATTTTCACAAATTGACCATTCATTTTGTATTGACACAAGCTTGTCTCACATCCTAGGTACAGACTGTTGTAGTGATAGACAATGGAGGAACATTCGTGATCTATGCAGAACATTCTCAACGCCTGCAGTTTTCCTTTTGTCACTTCAAGGAAATGGACTTTACAGGTGCCGAATATAACAACAGCTACCGCTACTTCATTTCCAACTGTGTGGCAAACATCCTGTGCGAAACCAAGCACATTAACACAAGAAGTGATCTGGTATTGGCTGTTCAGTAGCTTTACTTTACAATTCTTCTTGTCTACAATCACAATATCTCCATTAGACAACTCACATATACCTACAATTTCGCATGTGTGTTCATCGTTTACTGTAACATCAAACTGCTTGCTGGAATGTGTTTCGTACAGACAATCTATTGCTGTGGAAGAGCGTTCAACATTTTTGTCAACACTTGGCAAATGAGTGATGTTATTGCACTGCCTGTAAAGATATATATCACATTGATTTTATTTTGAACAGAATATTAACATAACAAACGAGGATAAAACAAAGCCAGGAAAGTAAGGAACACTATCATGATAAATCTCAATTTTAAACAGAGTTCAAACATGGTTATGAACAGTGTGTGTATACCACGTGATAAATAACGTCATATATGATACGTCGGATTCGGCAACATTTTGCTTAAAATGAAGACTTAAAACAAATATAACTTTTGCTTTACTACACCATTTGAAATGCAACAAAGGGCAGTCTACGCCGCTTAAAGAGCCCCCCCTTCGTTTTATTAACGGAGTTTGATAAGGTGATTAGTTTCATCAAACACCTCGACAAACCTGTTTCCAAAATAATGTTATGACAGTGGTCCGTCAGACGGCCGTATTGTGAAAAGGTTTGTCGAAGTATTTTAAGAAACTAACCTTTCAATTAAATTCTGGTAAAATGGCGAAGAAGTAGTGAAGTTATCTTTGTTAAAAGTCTTCATTCGAAGCAAAATGTTGCCTTCCGACGTATCATGTGGTATACACACACTGATGAAGGCGTTACAAAACATTAAAGCCTGGACTGAAAGTTTATAAACTATAGCAGTCAATCTTTGAAATTCAAAATCATATCGACTTGTTATAAGTTCTTCCAATAAAGCAAGTTTTGTTTTGAATCACTTTAAATGTAGTTACCTGTGGTTAAAAACTTTAACACAGACACTGCAGCACACTTCCGGATGGTCATCACATTGGACCTCCAGCTTGTTTCCATGAAGACCCCATTTCTCTGTCGAAGTACCAACCCACTTCTGAATGTCTCTACGCCCGTACACCAAATGCTTCTTATGAAAACCACCATGCAACTGTTCACACGTGTTACAGAAGTATTGTTCACATGCTATGCAAAAGTGTTGAGCTTTAGTGGTTAGGTTATCTTCCTCGCACTTGGAACAACTATAGTCATATAACAAGTATGATGTATCTTTAACAGATAACCCCACATGAGTCATGCTGTTAACTTATAAATTTATTCCAAAAATTTCGCTTTCAATAATTTTTGATTGTCGAAGAATGTTACCTAGATCCATCGTCTACTGGCAAAAATACTCAATTGCCACATCCATTCCACGACAAGGAAGACAATTCCGTTAGACTGATAAAGAAAGTAAATACAACTGCCAGACTTTTAAAAAAAAACAAGAGTGGGTTCTGACTTCTGACATTTAAAAGGGTATCATAAAGATTTGGTACAAATAAATTATGGTTTTCGATTGCACTTTAAATAACCATTGAAATGCTCTACCCAACTTTTGCCATATTCACGTATGTACCACCTGTGTTTATTTTGGAAAGAAAATACTACCGTTTCAGCGTTTGCAAACGTGCTCTTCAATCAGTTAAATAAAACACGATCACAATATCATTTTGCACCAAAGAGACATGTAATTTGTTCACCTTTACGGCGGCTTCAGGCAGTCAAAATATTTCATTTGTTCCTGTGTGGTTCTAACAAGCATTATTTACAGCCACCATTTGATTGGCCGGTGATGATGTGAGACCAATGCAAAGTGTACAAGTACGGAAGCATTGTGAGGTTGAACAGTAAAAGAAGTATTTAATGCCAGTAATTTAATAGTGAAATGACACAGAAATAAAGCCAATCAATGTAGATCTAAGGCATATCATACATATTTAAAAGGACATATGTTGAAGCATAATTTGGGCAAGATGTTGAGAAAATCCTGCAGAATGGCTGAAAACAAACTTGATAAATGTTTATCAACAATGTTTGCTTGTGGTTTTGATTTTATTTTTGTGTTCATTGAATGTGTCCTGTGAGCATTCTGAGGTTCTGCATTTGTATGTTCATTATCATTCCTCTACTTCTATTCACTCTTGTGCAGTGCTCAGAAATTGGCTCAATGAGAGCAATATTTAATAAGTATATAGAGAGATGAATTTTCTACCTTCTGTACCCTGTGCGTAGGAGTGTATTGGGGTTTATGTTGGTCTGCCCGCGCTCATGTGGCTGCATTATTGGCTTAACCGTTCATAGCTCACTGTGTGACTTAAAGTTGAATTTCTATGACAAAAAGGGGCATGACCTCGCTGGTTGATGTGGTGTAAACCAAATAAGTAAGTTAGAAGCCAAATGCTCTTTAAGCTGAAATTAATGAAATCTTGATCATCCATGGCGTCGACATTTGAAAAGAAGTATTCATGCAGCTTTCTTTTGAGCAACCCCACTGGTTTTTGTTGAGAGTTCACCGGCTGCAGACACAAATATGTATGTCTTCATTCCAGAGAGTCCCGCGAACAAGGGGCATAACTCAACAATTATTTAAGGCTAAGTAATGGTAGCTGTACATTTGACTATATTATATTTGGCAACATGCATACCAAAATTCAGTTGAATATCTTTAACAATTTTTGAGTTGTGGCCATGATCCAGGTTCTTGCGCAATGACGCTGACATCGACAAAAACAATACCCTGGTAAAAACAATACCCTGGTATTTTTCTTTGACAAATAGTGATCATTATAACTAAGTCACTAATCCTTCTCTAGTTATTAATTGTACCAGACCTCCGGCGCCTAGTCTAATATAACTGATTTCCATGCATTTTCGCAGAAATTTGGCCAAGATTTAAAAAAAAGAGTTCAATCTGTGAAAGTGCAGCTTTAAGCTACCAAGATGGCACATACTAGATCGCACATGTAATAAATATCATTTCTTTTTGTAAGAACTATTATACTCATATGAACTATGAATTGCATTTACCATGTCATTAAGTAATAGTTAGATGCCATGAATTAAAATCTTAATGATTAAGAATGGGCGGATCAAGCGTAGGTCATCTTACTGATTTTCAATACAATCTCATTGGCCGACACATTTTCAACGCAAAATCTTTTAACTCGCTCAACAAAATTGCATACACAAACATGACTGTTGCAACATATTTTATTCTCAAAAACAAGATAAAATCATCAATACCGGAGGCTATTGTTTAGTCATGCTTTTCTTAGCCACTGTTTTTGTTTTTCTTTGTGTTATAAAACTCATCTTTTAAATACTGCACCTACATATATTAATATTGATGACATATATTATTCCCTAACACCAATGTATATTTATGATGGAATTGATCCATTTCTGTCAGTAAATGAATGAAATTATATGAAATAAATTGTTATGTCATAATGAAAAATACAGTTTTGTAAACCTTACAGTCTTACTTATATGCATGTAATGTTATTGGGCAAATGTTCTTAATTAATGTTGATATGTTTCTGTTAATAGAAGGCCACATTGTAAATATGATGTTTTTATAGTTTTATAATGATGTCAAAGAATAAAGATGTAATTATTATTATTATTATTATTATTATTATTATTATTATGTCGATGAAAATGTTTCTTATATTGTCAGCGCAGAGGCGCTAAATACAAAACCCACTTAATATAACCAACTAATGACTTAATGAAAAATTGGCAGCGTTTTTATCAGCTTTCCACATAACTAAATTAGTATGTAATGCGCTAATTACAACGTCATATATCATTTGGAAATGATGTCACACTAATCCATCCAATCAGAGTGAAATATTGAATAGACAATGACATCATAACCTCTTCTGGGGTATATGATATGAAGTATTCTCTATTCAAAAGGCTAGGCGAATGTAAATATGTAATATCATAGACTAGTCTTATATATTTATTTTCAAAAAATATTCTGGTCCACAACCCGAATTAAGGGTTTAAACTTAAATGCTGTTGTATACATGTATCAACTCCATAAAACAAACATTATTTCACATTAAAATGACATTTTTTGAATTTCAAATTGTCAAAGACAAACCACATGCCGATTGTTGTTTATCATAATAGGGTATTAACACTAAACATGATCTAGGTTTTTCAAGTTTGAAACAATACTGTTACATATATATGGAATTACTAAAGCTAAATACTTTGATTATCGTTGAATTTGAATTACACAGCAGCTCGGCCAATTCATTTGTTCAGCTAGCAAATTCACAGACAATAGAACATTACCTTAAAAACCCTTGTTGAAAACCATTTGATAATTTAAAGCTGTACTCTCACAGATTCTATTTTTACAATTTTTTTTATTTTTTGTCTTGGAAAGTGCAAATTTTTGTGTAAATATCTGCCAACCAATGATACAAGATTGCTTACAAAAATTCAGATTGCAGATTTTCATATTTCTGTTCGAAAATTAATGATTTATGGCTTAAACCATTACTAACAGCTTAAGAAAAATGCATAAAACATCAAATTTTAACATAAATATAATAATCTGCGATCTAATTTTTTGTCAGCTGTCTTATATAACTGATTTCCATGGATTTTCGCAAAAATTGGCTCATTCCAAGACAAAACATAAAAAAATTGTACAAGAGGGCCATGATGGCCCTGTATCGCTCACCTGTAGCTTTGCTAAATAAAGTGAACATTCTGACCTATTATCATAAAGATCCAATGAAAAGTATGGCCCCTAGAGGCCACTCTTTTATTTGTCCCACTGACCTAGTTTTTTACCCCACATGACCCTATCAGTAGGCAATGCTTCAAACCAAATATTTAAGACCTAGTCCTTGTGGCTTCAGACAAGAAAATTTTAAAGTTTTTTCCTATATAAGCCTATGTAAAACTTGTGACACCCAGGGTGAGGCCTCTTTTCACCACAGGTGCACAAATTGAACAATCTTGGTAGCGGGCCACTAGGTTATGCCACATATAAAATGCCAATGTCTTGTTGGTTTAGACAAGAAGTTTTTTGTTCTATATAAGCCTATGCAAAACTTGTGACTCCCCCCAGGATAGGGCCTCTTCTCCCCAGGGGCATAAATTGAACAATCTTGGTAGAGGACCACTTGGTTATGATACATACCAAATATTGAATGCGTAGGCCTTGCATTTTCAGACAAGAAGATTTTTAAACACTTTCCTTATATAAGCCTATGTAAAACTTGTGACCCCCTAGGTGGGGCCTCTTATCACTTCAGGGGCATAATTTGAATAATCTCGGTAGAGAACCACAAGGTAAAGCTACATACCATATATCAAATGCCTAGGCCTTGTGGTTTTAGACAAGATTTTAAGTTTTCACTAAATAAGCCTATGTAAAACTTGCGACCCCCGGGCAGGGCCTCTTATCACTCCAGAGGCATAATTAGAACAATCTTGGTAGATGTCCATAAAGTAATTATACATGCCAAATATCAAAGCCCTAGGACTTCTAGTTTTGGAGAAGATTTGTGACCTCTATTGTGTTCACAAGGTTTTTCTACTAATTTACCTAGTGACCTAGTTTTTGACCTGGGTTGACCCAATATGGAACTTGACCTAGCTTATGTTAAGATGATCATTCTGACCAAGTTTCATTAAGATTAGGCTAAAATTGTGACCTCTATTGTGTTCACAAGGTTTTTTTACTATCTGACCTAGTGACCTAGTTATTGACCACGGATGACCCAATGTGGAACTTGACCTAGATTTTATAAAGATGATCAGTCTGACCAAGTTTCATAAAGATTAGGCTAAAATTGTGACCTCTATTGCGTTCATAAGGTTTTTCTAATATCTGACCTAGTGACCTAGTTATTGACTGCGGATGACCCAATATCGAACATGACCCAGATTTTATAGAGATGATCATTCTGACCAAGTTGCATTAACATTAGGCTAAAATAGTGACCTCTATTGTGTTCACAAGGTTTCTCTACTAATTGACCAATTGACCTAGTTATTGACGGTAAATGACCCAATATCGAACTTGACCTAGATTTTATAGAGATGATCATTCTGACCAAGTTACATTTAGATTAGGCTTAAGTTGTGACTTCTATTGTGTTCACAAGGTTTTTATACTAATTGACCTAGTGACCTAGTTATTGACCGCGAATGACCCAATATCGAACTTGACCTATATTTTTCTAGAGATGATCATTCTGACCAAGTTGAATTGAGTTAAGCCTAAAATTGTGACCTCTATTGTGTTCACAAGGTTTTTCTACTAATTTACCTAGTGACCTAGTTTTTGACCTGGGTTGACCCAATATGGAACTTGACCTAGCTTATGTTAAGATGATCATTCTGACCAAGTTTCATTAAGATAAGGCTAAAATTGTGACCTCTATTTTGTTCACAAGGTTTTTCTAATAATTGACCTAGTGACCTAGTTATTGACTGCGTATGACCCAATATCGAACTTGACCCAGATTTTATAGAGATGATCATTCTGACCAAGTTGCATTAAGATTAGCCTAAAATTGTGACCTCTATTGTGTTCACAAGGTTTTTGTACTAATTGACCTAGTGACCTAGTTATTGACCGCAGATGACCCAATATCGAACTTGACCTACATTTTATAGAGATGATCATTCTGACCAAGTTGCATTGAGATTAGGCTAAAATTGTGACCTCTATTGTGTTCACAAGGTTTTTGTACTAATTGACCTAGTGACCTAGTTATTGACCGTGAATGACCCAATATCAAACTTGACCTACATTTTATAGCGATGATCATTCTGACCAAGTTGCATTGAGATTAGGCTAAAATTGTGACCTCTATTGTGTTCACAAGGTTTTTCTACTAATTGACCTAGTGACCTAGTTATTGACCGCGGATGACCCAATATCGAACTTGACCTAAATTTTATAGAGATGATCATTCTGACCAAGTTGCATTGAGATTAGGCTAAAATTGTGACCTCTAATGTGTTCACAAGGTATTTCTACTAATTGACCTACTGACCTAGTTTTTGACCCCAGATGACCCAATATCGAACTTGACCTAGATTTCATAGAGATGATCAGTCTGACCAAGTTTCATAAAGATTAGGTCAAAATTGTGACCTCTGTTGTGTTCACAAGGTTTTTCTAATAATTGACCTAGTGACCTAGTTATTGACTGCGGATGACCCAATATCGAACTTGACCTAGATTTTATAGAGATGATTATTCTGACCAACTTGCATTGAGATTAGGCTAAAATTGTGACCTCTATTGTGTTCACAAGGTTTTTGTACTAATTGACCTAGTGACCTAGTTGTTGACCGCGGATGACCCAATATCGAACTTGACCTACATTTTATAGAGATGATCATTCTGACCAATTTGCATTGAGATTAGGCTAAAATTGTGACCTCTTTTGTGTTCACAAGGTTTTTCTACTAATTGACCTAGTGACCTAGTTTTTGACCTGGGTTGACCCAATATGGAACTTGACCTAGCTTATGTTAAGATGATCATTCTGACCAAGTTTCATTAAGATAAGGCTAAAATTGTGACCTCTATTTTGTTCACAAGGTTTTTCTAATAATTGACCTAGTGACCTAGTTATTGACTGCGTATGACCCAATATCGAACTTGACCCAGATTTTATAGAGATGATCATTCTGACCAAGTTGCATTAAGATTAGCCTAAAATTGTGACCTCTATTGTGTTCACAAGGTTTTTGTACTAATTGACCTAGTGACCTAGTTATTGACCGCGGATGACCCAATATCGAACATGACCTAGATTTTATAGAGATGATCATTCTGACCAAGTTGCATTGAGATTAGGCTAAAATTGTGACCTCTATTGTGTTCACAAGGTTTTTGTACTAATTGACCTAGTGACCTAGTTGTTGACCGTGGATGACCCAATATCGAACTTGCCCTACATTTTATAGAGATGATCATTCTGACCAAGTTGCATTGAGATTAGGCTAAAATTGTGACCTCTATTGTGTTCACAAGGTTTTTCTACTAATTGACCTAGTGACCTAATTATTGACCGCGGATGACCCAATATCGAACTTGACCTAGATTTTATAGAGATGACCATTCTGACCAAGTTGCATTGAGATTAGGCTAAAATTGTGACCTCTATTGTGTTCACAAGGTTTTTCTACTAATTGACCTAGTGACCTAGTTTTTAACCCCAGATGACCCAATATCGAACTTGACCTAGATTTTATAGAGATGATCAGTCTGACCAAGTTTCATAAAGATTAGGTCAAAATTGTGACCTCTATTGTGTTCACAAGCAATTGTGAACGGACGGACGGACGGACGGACGGACGGACGGACGGACGGACGGACGGACGACAGACGAAGAGTGATCACAAAAGCTCACCTTGTCACTACGTGACAGGTGAGCTAAAAAATGGTATATCTGTGAGAGTGCAGATTCTGGCCCAAATTTCTTGAAATGTCATAAGCCAGACAGGTAATTAAGTATAAAATTTTACTGAACCAATTTACTTACTTAAACTTGATTTTATAAACCAAAACATTGTTTATTATGATTATCTTATCAATAATTTTGTTTAAGCCTCAAAACTCTTTAAAAGGAGAATATTACATAATTTATACCAAAATAAAAATACTGAGCTTATATATAGCTTTATTGACTTTAGATTGTTTGAGATATAAGGGCTAGGTCATAAATGTACAATTACATTCACAAATCATACAATAAATAGAACATCAAATAAAATATCTAACAAAATAAGATCTAAACTCCAAACAATCATCATCTCGACTCATTTTTCACATTTTTAACGTTTTTAATATCTTTCTTCTCTTTTCCATAAGCACTATCAAGTCCGAGTCCCATAAACACGAGGACTGTGCCCGCCCACTGTCTTGAGTTTATGGGGTTTTGGAAAATGATGACAGATCCGAGAATGGTGAAGAATTTTCTGGTCGTTGTGATAATGGAGCAGGGGAGAGGACCGAATGACGTCACAGTGATGAATATAAACACCTGCAAAACAAAGAATTAGAGATAAATCACAATATATACATATAGGATCTTAAACAAGATGCAATTTAATCAGTCATCGAAATTAGACTTTTGGAAAAAACAAGCCCAAATTCTTATACTACTGCTTGGCATCAAATTTTTAAACAAACCCTGCTAAATAAAGTGAAGAATTTGAGCAAGCCCGGAAAACATTTTAGCCATGCAGGGCTTGCGGGCTTGTGTTTATTCCGACCAATGTTTAATATAAACATTTATGGAACAAGTTTAATAAAAGTTATCAAGCAAGAACTTTTACCAGATTTATAGTGGAAAACTTCATTGTATTAAGATTTGATTCAGACTAGATGGATTTTGGTATTTAACATAAAAAATTGTTAATTTTGGCTATAAGATGAAATTCTGAATTTAAAATCTGATTTTTCAGAAATAAAAAACAAACAAAATATACTGAAGAAAAGTGATAATCTCACTGGAGTAAATCCCCGATCTTACCTGTCCGATGGCACTGGCAATACCGAACGTGACCATCTTGATGAGAATGGAGGGGAACCGCTCCATGAATCCCAGGAATGCTAGACCCTCACCAGTCACCACCAGACCTGTAACAGGTACATTACACGTGCGTACAATATTTCAACAACAGTAAAGGTAAGTAAACCATGAACAGCAATTTCATAATTTCTGCTCTTCCCTTGATCAGAAACAAAATCTCATCCAATATAGGCTACGCACTTCAGTGAGGCGCCATTCATAAGAGGACCAGGATGAGTAAGAGATTAATTATTTTTTTTATTTCGGATGGTTTATAGAACAATTGGAGGTTTATAGAAAAAGGTTTTTTATTCAACTTGGCAGTTCAAAAAAATTGTGGTTTATAGAATGGCCTCAGTCGAATCAAGACGGTGCGAGTTTTGTACATTCAATGACAATTAAATCATTTCCAAGTCGAGGTCTCAACTGTATCAGAAAAGGAAATAGCACATGAATACCTTGACCTCAAGAATGACCTTGACAGTTTGAGCTTGGAACTGAGCTATGAAGAATGCAGGGAGCAATGTTATACATAGTATAGATTTCCAACAGTCTTAGGACATTGCTAATAGGAATCTAGGTATGAAACGACATCAGAGTCTGGCACAAGACATGTTGGCCTTATACGGTGAAAGGTTAATTTTGCACTCTGTTACTCTACACAGCCTAATTATACATAGATTATGTGCATCAAAACACGGGAGCTCGGGTCGATTGAAGGCACCAAGGGAAGATAACAAACTTCCAATCCTTTTCTCTTACCTATAGCGAGCCAGAGAACGGACCACAAGTTGACAAAGAACATCATATGGTAGGCTCCGGTTTTATGTTCTGACCTCATGCGGTCTTGAGAGGCTCCAGTCAGACCATCCAGCGTCAAGGACACAAGCTGCAAAATAGGTATTCATGTGTTGTGACAAATTGGTGATTGTTATGGCTCTACGGTATTTATGTGCTGTGTCAAAATTGGTGATTATTATGCCTCTACAGTTTTCATATGCAGTGACAATTTGGTGACTGTTTGGCCTTTCCGATTTTTTGTCAGGAGCAATTTATTAGAAATACTGCCAAAATAAATAAAATTTCTCAATGTACACTTTACTCTGTTTGTCTGCAGATTCAATTGAATATATAATTATTTTAACGAAATAAAATTCCATGAATCAAATGTGTCGCCTGTCGTATGCGCCCATCAATTTAACAATAAAGGGTCATAACTCTACATAGACAATAGATATCTGACTGGCAATTGAATGTGGTAGATATATTATGCCAATAAGCAAGTTTAAATTTATTTTTTTAGAGGAAATGTCAAAGTTAAAGAGTGAAAATGAAAGTGTGATGCCACTTATGTAAAGGCTCCGGAATAACAAGGCAATGACTCTGCCATGCTACCAGGCATTACAAAACAACAATGTTGGGCAGGTGAAAATGGAATGAATATGAAAGATGCCAGTAACTCAAAGTAGTATTTAAACTTTATACAAGCCTATCGTTATACAAAATTCATGATGATATAATTAAGGTACATCAAAATCATTCTGAATTTATAATCATACCAGTAGCACTTCGCCAAATCCAAACCCGTGACTTTCATCAGCAACCGCAGGTTTGTCCTTGAACATGAATAACGCCACACCCATACAAATCATGAGAATGAAGAGGAATTTGGCCGCGGGGTAACGCTTCTTGGCCAGTAGAATGCCCAGGATCATGACAGGAATGGGCTTCACAGACTTGCCTAGGACCTGGAATAGATTGAGATGCAAATGGAAAAAAAAGAACAAGAGCCCAATAAGCACATGTCATCCCTTGTCTGTTATATATCATGATGTATATACCCCTACATTTTCTTGAGTTTCATTGCTAGCAGAATGTCAAGTGTTACAAAAGGGAAGAGCTATTATAAACTTATAGAATATGCGAGCCAAAATAATGCATGACGTCAAATGTGGAGGAGTGATGAAGTAAGAGATAGGGACGTGCATAACAAAGTTAGAACCCGGAAAAAAACACGCTATACTCTAGCAATGTGCATATATGCAGCATTCTGAAATGATTAAGGTCTAAGTGTGACCATGAACTTAGGATCATGGGTCTTGCATGCAACACGTTGCCTTTATGTACCAATAAGTGTTAAATCCTTCTGTGCAAAACAAAGTTTTACAGCCCTAACGGCGATACTGTAAGTGCATATACAGGTATGCAGCATTCCATTATGATTAAACTCTACGTGTGACCTTGAACTTTGAGGCAGGGTCATGGATCTTAGTTGGACACCTTCATGTATCGAACACTTGTGCCAATATATTTTAAAGTCCCACCGTACATGACAAAGTTACATCCTGTACACAGAGAACCAGATAGATAGACGTGTGTTTTTAATATATGCCCACCTATGGGGGTATGCTGATTGACAGAATGTTACAAAAGAATGCATTTTTGTGTTGTAAGGGACACTAGCATATCCCAAAGAAAGCCACTTGTTTCCCACCAACCTGTCACAGAATACCAGGCATGCTATCAAACTCAGGAATTCTTGGTAAGGAGTGAGTATGCAAACCACATACTTGGCCAGGCAACCATTGGAAATTTGAAAATATGGGCATTTTCAGAATCTTATTGAAGTTTAAACAGCGTGATAAATGGCATTGATGTCAATTTATAAAGATGAACTCATTTGTGTCCATAAAACTTTCAAATCATTAAAAATTACCGTAGTAAAAGCTGACAACAATGGTTGTAGACTTTAACAAAATTCTGAACAATCAGCGAATTGTTTTTACCTGTGTCGGGTAGCTGATGTATTGTAGGGACTGATTACTGGCCAACATGGCTCCAAGATACGTCATCGAGCACGCTGAGAACATTTTCTGGGGTGTCGAGTCCTTTTCACGGGAGAATAGGGACATTGCTGAAACAGTACATATACATGAACATTATATATTGGTGGTCAGAGCTATACGCGGAAGACTTCAAAGTCTATTACTATTTCAACTATTGTCTTTTATAATACTGCATACTGTTGTGCAAATGCATGACAGAGTCAATGCACTCTGTAATAAGTATGTTGGCCATATAAAAAAGAATTAAAGAAGTGAACTTCGCACCATGGAAAGATGTTGAAAATCTTGCCTATAAAATCGCTGTTTCATCAAGATTTGTAGCAGCAATGTTCACACTGGAGATATGTTTAAAATCTTTTCTAAGCACAAAATTGTTATGTTTTTTAAAGAAACCGTTTATCTACGTTCCTACCGTGAGATGTTTAAAACCTTTACTAGGCATAAAATTGCTCTGTTCCATCAGGAATTGTAGAAGGGAGGTACGCACCACAGAGAGATTTTGAAAATCTTTACGCGGCAAAAAATCAGTATAGTTTATCGAGAATTGTAGAGGCAAAGTTTGTACTGCGGAGAGATGTTTAAAATCTTAACTAAGCACAAAATCGCACTGTTTCGTCAAGAATTGTAGAAGCGATTTTTCTACCGGGGAGAGATGTTTGAATCTTTACTAGGCATAAAAATGCTCTGTTTATATCAAGAATTGTAGAAGCGATTTTTCTACCGGGGAGAGATGTTTGAATCTTTACTAGGCATAAAAATGCTCTGTTTATATCAAGAATTGTAGAAGCGATGTTCCTATCAAAGAGAGATGATTTAAATCTTTATGAGGGACAAAATTGCTCTGTTTCATCCAGAGCCCTTTAAGTGATGTTTGCACCGCAGAAAGATGTTTAAAACCTTTACAGGCAAAAAATCAGTATATTTTATCGAGAATTGTAGAAGCAAGTTTGTACTGCGGAGAGATGTTAAAAAAAAACTTGAATGAACACAATATGATTATATTGCTCCTTTTCATAGAGAATTTTAGAGCTGTGTTCTTACTGCGGAGAGATGTTTAAAATCTTTAGAACCCTAGAAGCAGCGTTTGCACCGCAGATAGATTATTGATGAAACATCCCCCTAGGTGAAAAAAACCTACCAAGCTTTGCTGAGGCTGCATTGATAATACACTGGATGAACACAAGCGCCAGGGTGTATGTGAACTTCTCTTTCTTTCCATCTTTAACATACTCCCCCTTTGTTCTGCAAAGGAAAATATGGATCATTAATTCACAAGTTATATAGGAAGATTCGGGCCCCACAAGACGATGCCAACTCTCAGCAATTTCTCTCGTCACTCAACAGGCCTTACAAATATTAAGCTTGAGTTATGGGACTTGTGACACATGTGTCTTTTGTCAAGGCACACATTTGTACCAACTTTCACGTCAATATTTTAACAATTTTACAACTGTAAAATTGCTTTTTCACGACTTCTACAATGACAAAACTTATTGTAGGCAAAACATAAGCCAAAAATGTATGCCCTAAGCTTTACCGAGTGTTTTTTTTTCTCTCAATATAACTTCTATTTCCAGAAATCAGAAATATCGTTGCCTTATTCTTCAAATGTTCAATTTGACATTTTTACACTTTTGCACAAATCGATCCTGAAGTTTCCATTTTCAATGCAATTGAAGTGTAGCAGACAGAACATTAAGTTCCTGGGAATTGTGAAAACTAAAGTGTTTGAAGACGTTTTGAAACAAACAAGAGACAAAGCTGTTTAAAATTTCTACAAGAACAGTGAAATAAAAATCTAACTTTTTCATAAAATTGCAGATAGGATATATGAGAATGAAGTGGTAACAAAATATTGCGATCATTATTTTTCTACAATATAAAAAATACCCAATTGACGTTTTTCAATTGTCATTTAGTTTCAATTTGTTTTGAATATTGCATCTTAATCTATAGTTTATTTCAAAACAAGGCAATGTTAAGGCCCATAAAATGGAATATACATGCACTACCATCACACATTTACTAATAAAAGTTTGCTTTTTCCCCAAATGATAAAAGAGATTGGGTAAGCTGCTTTTTGAGATTCGGAAAAAAACAAACACATCGAAAATTTATGCTTTCAATTAATTGTTTGCTAAATGATTGCTCAAAGCAAGAAACAGTTTTATTCATGCATGTTAGAAGAATTCAACAAAGGTTTTGAGCACCCAGTTACAGTTTACAGTTTTGTAAGCCGTTGGGAGGCAGCTGCAAAAAAAGAACAGGTGCACCTCGTTCATCAAGTCCGTTTATTAACTAAAAACACTTCCATTTAATACCACAATCACTTTATTGGAAACAGCTAGTATGTTAACATCTTTACACATGGGGTGTTTCATTTGTAATGTTATTAGACACTAAGGAAATGCAGATTACTGATAAAATTATCATTTCTTTGTTAACATAAGTTTACATGTTTAATAATGAGCCTATTGTTCAGAAATTTGTTTAAGTTAACAATATTGTTAACATCATTGTTGTTTACTTTCATATCTTTACCACTCTGGAAGTTCCATGGATACACTTTTGATCTGCAGTATTGCAAATAAAATATGAGACAAATGATTCAGCTGTACTTTTAACTGATTTATTTAAATAAATGAGCACATTATCAAGTATTTTGCTTTTAAAAGATCTTGTAAATAACGTTAACTAAAAATACAAACTTCTGAACAATCAGCCCATCATTACTTTAAAATTACTACCCAAAGTTTCAGTCCTTTTTTATTGTTAGGTTTACATTATTAGTTTTTAAACTCACATTTAGGTAAGCCCAAGATTCAACGTAAATTACATATCGAGTGTTCATCGTAGCAAAACAAAGCAGCTGGTTGATTAACCCGATGGTTATCATGTCACTATCATCAGGGCATTTTTGGGGGGTGTGAATGACAAACCAAGTTTCTATTGGTACCAGGTAAGTAACAGTGCGGCATCTTCTCAGATTTTGGTATTTCCATTTATCATTTGGGGAATAAAACTAACTTTTTGCCATTGGATACATTGTCTGATTAATTGACTATAAAAATGGCGTAACAAACAATGTACATTATCCGACTAATTGACTATAAAAATGGTGAACAAACAATGTGAAGTACTCAACACTGGGCACAATAACTAAAAGGTCAAAGCCCTAGGCAGCTCTGTTACAAAATGCAGAAACTCAATAATTACAACATTGTATGGGAAAGGTTGATGCTGTTTGCTCATTGTCACAGCTGTAGGGTTGTTGTTTGGCCAATTAAAATAATTGTTCATGGAAAGCCACTTCTTTCTTATTATTAACATACATTATTGGAGTAATTATTGATTTCATTAATGTGAATTTCATGATAGCGATATATATTTTGATAAAATGAAAACAAGATATTATCAGTCTTAAAAGGGGTTTATAGAAAGTTTCACAGAGGGAGAACAGTCATCGAAATTAGGCTAGTGGATGAACATTAGCCCGAATTCTTATTCTATTGCTTGGCATCAAATTTTTGAACAAGGCTTGTGTTAATTTCGACCACTGGATCGAGAATATGCCCTTCAACACCTGCAATGTCTGTATATACATACAAATACATCTTCAGCTACACCCTGATTAAGCCAAGCATCTATAACATCTTTTGGGACATCAGAACATTCAGTTAAGTTGCTCTTCTTAAAGACTTTTAAAATAGCCAATGGAATGATTATTGCAAACTCAATATCAATTATCATTCTATTTGCTTGTTATCCAAAGTCACAATATCATTATTGTCATGATACAATCAATATATTGAGAATTGAAAAACGTTGACCCGCATCCAGTTTGAGAAGACAATGTATAGTGAATTTACGGAATTTATTGTGAACACAGTTGCATACAATATATCAAGGTCTTTTAATAAAACCTAAAAATGTCAAATCATATTGCATTTGACCAAAATATTTACTTAACCCTTTTTCAAGAATGAATATTTTCGGTTTTGTAAATCCCCATTCAAACTTTGTAGTTTGTTAAAATTAAAATGTATTGACATTTATTTGATAAAGTTTAAATACGGTTTCTGGACCAAGGTTTAAAAAGGTTTGCTGTTAAATAAAAGAATAATTATGTGAAATGTGAAATTTTATAAACATCACTCAGGTCATGAGGTACGAGTCTGAAGTTATTGTCCTTGCTTTAAATGTATGTATTGTCTCTGGCCTCATGGGTATCAAGTTTCAAGTTTGAAAGTATAATGTCTCTGGCAACATGGGTATCAAGTTTGAAAGTATTGTCTCTGGCAACATGGGTATCCAGTTTGAAAGTATTGTCTCTGGCAACATGGGTATCCAGTTTGAAAGTATTGTTTCTGGCAACATGGGTATCCAGTTTGAAAGTATTGTCTCTGGCAACATGGGTATCCAGTTTGGAAGTATTGTCTCTGGCAACATGAGTATCAAGTTTGGAAGTATTGTCTCTGGCAACATGGGTATCAAGTTTGAAAGTATTGTCTCTGGCAACATGGTTATCCAGTTTGGAAGTATTGTCTCTGGCAACATGGGTATCCAGTTTGGAAGTATTGTCTCTGGCAACATGGGTATCCAGTTTGAAAGTATTGTCTCTGGCAACATGGGTATCCAGTTTGAAAGTATTGTCTCTGGCAACATGGGTATCCAGTTTGAAAGTATTGTCTCTGGCAACATGGGTATCAAGTTTGAAAGTATTGTCTCTGGCAACATGGGTATCAAGTTTGGAAGTATTGTCTCTGGCAACATGGGTATCAAGTTTGAAAGTATTGTCTCTGGCAACATGGGTATCCAGTTTGAAAGTATTGTCTCTGGCAACATGGGTATCCAGTTTGGAAGTATTGTCTCTGGCAACATGGGTATCAAGTTTGAAAGTATTGTCTCTGGCAACATGGGTATCAAGTTTGGAAGTACTGTCTCTGGCAACATGAGTATCACGTTTCAAGTTTAAAAGTATTGTGTCTCTGGCAACATGGGTATCAAGTTTCAAATTCGAATGATTGTGTTTTTGTTTTTTAAAGATTTTGCACAACCATGCAGGACGACAACACTACCAACGCTATAACAATACCCCCAACACTTTCAAAGCTAATACAATACCACAACTGTTTTTGTTCGACAAACAGACAACTTGATAATTTATATGACTACATGGTGTAATTAATGTGCGCCTCTGTTAAGTATACAACTTGAAGTAGTCAAGTAAATCATCGTTTAAGCATCGCAGTAAATTGACTTCTTTTTAAAGTTAGATTTACTGAAGATAACTTTAAGTACAAATAAATCAAATTTATTAAATTAATCCTCTCAAAACTACAGTTTTTCTGTCCGACAAAAAACCTATACAAAACTTAAATGACTTTCAGTGTTCAAAATTATATTTTGTCTAATGGGATTGCAGCATTTTTCGAAATTCCTTCAATTCTGGTTAATCAGTAGTCAGCAATTATTGATTTTAAGGAGGTAGATTTTGAGAACTGGTTACATATAGTTAGCTGACTTAAACAGAGGCTCAGGGCAAGCAGACATAACATAATTTTGAATAATTTTGAATACTAAACAGGTAAATGTTTATATGCATTGATCAGCATGCCTCACACTTGAACATGTTTAATGTAATATTTAGATATAAACAAACATCAACCTAAAGAAACTTAAAAGTTATACATATTACTTACTTATTGAACTCTGAATTGTTAATTTAATTCTTTCAAAATTTTCAAAAGTCACTTTATTCATAACATTATGATTATAAATATAAACATTCCTATGATTTTTAAACCTATTATTTTTAAACTTAAAAAATACTGTAATAAATGATTTCATGTGACCAGGTTTGCGTTGATTATAATTACATACCAAACATTATGCATTAAAATATTTTAATTACTCATCCGATCTTGTAAACATAGCTTTAACACATTAAATACAATCTTACATATAAATACAATCTTACATATAAATACAATCTTACATATTTTCCTGCAGAATCCCTAGAACGAGATGAAAGAAAATAATTCCTAGGGCACAGGTGAACAACAGTCTATATCTTATCCATTTTGACAAGTTCAATTCTTCTTCTGTATCTGTCAAGTCTATGTCAACTTTTGTGGCCATTTTCTTATAATATGCTGGCATTCCACGTGTATATTTTCACCCTAATCCTTATTCCGGAAATAGTTTTTAAGCCATATTATATCAACAGCTGATGTTAAATCTTAATATTTCTACATCCAATGAGTATCAGTAAAGCCAATCTTTTGATACAGCTAGAGAAAATTCAATAATTTAGATTATTCAGCTGTGAACAGCTTGTACAATGCACATAGACATCTCAACTTAATAATTGTCATTTTTTGAGTATTGTACAAATTCATACACATCTATAATAAAAAAAATTAACCTTCCATTAGGAAAGTCTTAAAAAGACAATTAAAAAGTGAAGATGTACGTTTTTATAATCAGAATACCACACAAAGAATTGAATACAGATGAAATTAAAAAGATAAAACAATAATTAAATTTATTGGTAAAAAGTCACAATTTCAATTATCTTATCAGTTTCAGTAAATCACATCAGAAGTGTTGTACTTTTTATAAACCTTCTTTGGCCCCTGGCACAAAACTGCATGGTTAAGAAGCCACATATAATTCATCTCCAAATAACCCAACCAGTCACCAGCATTTGTTCTTAAGTGCTTGACATACTGACAGTTTTCAATGTTGACTTATTAAGTGTACATGTAAGTGCCACCTCTATATAGTTCATAGCTTATGTTTTACAATTTAAAAAAATTATATGAGGGAGCAACAGCGACAGTTGGAATAAATTCTTCAAATTGTTAGACATGAACTATAACCAAATAAATTCTTTACTAAACTCTATAGCTTTAAAGGCCTTTCTTAAAAAAACCAACAAAGAATTTCTTATATATATACATATATATAGTATTTTGAGGCCGAAGCATCAAATAAAGAGTTTAATAAAAGATTTATAGTTATATTCCCTTAGGAATATTTTCAGTGATTTTATATCCAAATAGTTACGGTAATCATTGAAAGTAGATCATTAAGTTAGGTATGATGTCACAGCCCAATAAATCAATGGACTCAGTCACATAGGCAAAAAATTAAAATAAATTGTCAAAAAATACTTGGCTCTGATTGGCTTGTTTGAATCAATGAACTGTAATATTTGTTATTGTATGTTTTTTTCTTTAATTTGATAGAAAAAAAGATAAAGGTCAGGCAGTGGCACCATTAAATAAATTTCCTATACATTCTATGGTCAATTGACCTATCTGCATGTAAGATTACACTGATTTCTAATCCTTTATGACCCCCCCCCAAAAAAAAACCCCCCAAAAAAACAACAACAACACCATATATGGGGAGAAAGCTCCACTTGTGTACTAAACATTAAACAACATTGGAAAAAGAGTATTGGTTGACCGTAAACACTATGTATTCGGTAAAATGACCAAATCTGGTATACGAGGACAAACAATGTGGTGAAAATGTAAACAAGAAAGTGGATCAAGTAGATCCAGCATGTTCAGCCTGTTTTTTTAAAATCACAAATCATTTTAAAATCTATAAATATGAAATCTATAAATATGAAAAGTAGCCAATGGTTTGAAAAGGTATAACCATGCTTTGATTCACTGTCATTAGTTCATTAAAATAAATAAGGCACGTAACAATGAGTAGGCACTTCCGAATTGGAGTAATTTGCCATAACACAGTCACTTATCCATTTAATGATTTAAACTACCACTTTACAAGGAACAGAGAATGGTAAATACCATCGGTTCCAAATTTGTGAAATTTAGTAGTTCCGTCATGTTCTTTAGCTAATATGATTGTCATGTAGTAAAATAAGTCTGTTCGCAATGCAACTTGGAGGAAAGCAAGCACAACATACAAACAAGATTCCAAATTGACTAAAGTCAGCATGCCATTCGCTGCTAGAGGTGATAATGTCAATCATATTTCTACTATTAGTTTAGTTTTGATGGAAAAAGAATAAGTAATTGTCTACAGAATATATAAACCTACTATTTGTTCACATATAAAAGCATTAAATTTTCACGTAACTGCGGTGATTAATATCCCAGTTCTCCAGCCAGGATTTGAAAAGGGCAGGGTGATAGGTCTGAAAGGGCACTTTTGATGCACATTGAATCATCAATGATGACCTCAAATAAATAATAAAATTACAATAGATGACCCCTAATAAAAATAACAATACAACGATTGACCCCTAATAAACAATAAAACTGCAATAGATGACCCCTTATGAATACTAACATTACATAGATGACCCCTACAATAAATAATAACATTATATTAGATGACCCCTTATATATAATAACATTACACAGATGACCCTTTATAAATAATGACATCACAATATATGACCTCTGATAAATATAACATTTCAATGGATGACCCCTGATAAAAATAACATTACAACAGATGACCCCTTATAAATAATAAACTTGCAATAGATGACACCTAATAAATACTAGCATTACATGTACATAGATGACCTCTAATGAATAATTACATTACATAGATGACCCCTAATAAATAATAACATTACATTATATGACCCCCTTATGAATAATTACATTACAATAGATGGCCCCTAATAAATAATAACATTGCAATAGAAGACCCTTTATGACCTCAATTATCATCTCATTTACAACTCTGGAAACTGGATGCATCTGATGGATATATCTGAGAAGAGAGGTAACTCTCGCGGCATGATTCAAACTGAGTTGAACAGTTAATTACTGCAAAACAAACAATATGTGAGAGGTTATGAAAGAAACACTACTGTTAGAAACTGATCACACCAAAAAATGTACAGCTACATGTATGCCATTTCATTTTATGTATTCTATTATCCATATAGTATGGAAAGATTACATATAAAAACAAGAGCTGTCATAGGGCAGTACGCTCGGCAGTACCCTGTTTGTCTTAGAAATGAGTGCATTATTGATGCTTTACATGTGTATGTGCCTGTCCAAATCAATCAAGAAAATGAAAAATTGAAAAAGGGTCATAATTTGTATTTAGATTAATATGGAGTTACGTAACCTTAGTGTGTTATGACCATAAACAAAAGTAACTGAGTGTAGTATTAATTCCATTGAATGATTATTATTTAAAAAATAATTTCACATGGAATCAATCAGACTAATTTTGTGCAAAATGTATTTAAAATTTGCTGATAATTTTATGCTACCAGTGAAAAATTCCAGTACTCAGAGGGACCATATCTACATGTATATGCAGACATTTTGTTAAGTCATGTGCCTGACACATTGAAATTGCATTGCTTCTCTCACCACTGAGATCACATTGAGAGTTATAACATAGGGAACTACCAATGTCTGATGCCACCAAAAATTGTAAAAGCTGTTTAACTGTCTATTCATTAGTTCTTGCTTTTACAGCAGCTTTGTTGCTTATTTTCTTGGAAGGTCTTAATTAGTTATGGGGCAACCTATGTTCATGTAGTAACGATTTTATCGGCTATCATCTTTCGCCACAATCAAGCTAAATTAAATTAGTATATATACCAATGTGTGATAACAAATATATATATATTATTTGAGATTAAAAACTGTGTGCATGGGCCTTATTTAATATGCAAAATCATTTTTTTTTCTCCTGAAGGTAAGCATTTCCATTACTGCAACATTATTGATTTACGAAAGAATTACACTCTAGTGATGTTTCAATCAGGGCTTCTAAAAACAGACAATTTGCCAGTCTGTCAAACTCATTTTGACCACGCCAGATTAATTTCAATAACAGCAAATAGCTAAAAGCCCAGTCAATTTTTTCCTATATTTTACGTCCATATTAAACAGGCAAGTCAGTAAAAAAATTGTAATACACACACATTGTTGATCATTCACACATCCCCATATAGAGGGCATGCCGGGACTGGCCGCGAAGAGTCAGTGTGAATGCACACAAGTACCTCTGAAGATCTAAAAGTCGGTTAATAAACAGCATTCTTGCCAGCAAGGCTTCTAAAAGATTGAAACCTCTAAAAAAAACCTATAAGTTCGGACACTTACAACTCAGAGACACACAATTATTTTCAAAAATGATTTATTTTGCATACCTTATTTTCCTTTACCCAAAAGTTCATTCATATTTGTAGTGAAATTAAACATTTTGTTCATGATTTGAAGGTTATCAGACGATGATTATTGATTAATATTTTTCGATTTATGGCATTTTCTAACCAGCCTAGACACAAATGCGCTAAATATGGAAGTTGGTTAACCAGTCTATAGTAAAATGGGATTAAAGACACTTGACTAACCGATTTAAATTTCCCCCACACTTCTTTGAAGTGTCGCTTTAATAAGCTCCTTCCAATACATTACCATGCGTTTTAATCTTTACAGTGCTTGTGCTCTGACGTCACACAGTGAACATTTTGATTTTCGATATACTTTTACTGACCTCACCGTTTTGGACCAAATTATAAAAAAATGAACAATTTTTCAGACCTATTTATGAACCATTTTACATTACTGAAATCGGTCAAAATCAATGCCCTGCTTGCCAGTGTTGTTGAAGATACTTGCAAAAACACAACAAGTTTTGCTGGTTGAGCTATTGAATCTTGGAGATACATTTTATTTTTGCTTATGCATGCCAGCTATGCAGTTGTTTAAATATAATAATATTCGAGATCCGAGCTCATATCAGTACATACTTCTAAATCCTACATCTGCTAATCTTCATAACTTGTAAATTATAAAAGATGTATGAATTATAAAAAAATGTAACATGTACTTTTAAAGTATGAAGAAAAGTGGATTTTTGGTTGAATTTGACTTTCATAGAGTACAAGAACACATTTTATGCGTTGCATTTTCAGAATTGAAGTTCTTATAATTCTGATGAAGAGATCAACATAGGGACTGCTTGATTAGATAGCACGACCAGCTAAAAAGTGTATCCGAAAAGGCTTGTCCGAAAATATGATAGATGATGTAAACAACAGCTGTCAATTTTTACAAAGGTAGAAAATGCAATGCAAATTACATTTATTAATTGTGATGCACACGATATATACTAACATTGATTCTTGCAGTATTCCATAATAGAAATACGACACGAACACGCCTAGGGCGCACACAAGGAACTTTTTCCTGCCTTGGCCGGCGACAGACATGTTGATGGAATCCCCTTTAATATCACGTGATCTTGACGAAACAATATGTAAATCTACGCTATGATCACTGTCCTTTGTATAACTAGACATACGATACGATAGATTTGCAACGTGGCATATTCCGTATTGATATATCTACTAAAACGTCACCGTTCGGTGTTTTTTGCCAAGGGGTATTTCCGGGATTTACCAACGCACCGGAGACGTGAAGGTTGTTGATTGGTTGTTTCTTTCAACACGAAAGAAAATTAGATTACACATAACTAAATATTGCGTTTCTTGTAAAAGTATCGACCACAGTTAGCTCCCATCAACACAACATGCTTAGTTTGGGATGTTGCGAGCTTAAATCTTATTATATTATTAAACAATTGACACACATCTTGATACTTCCAGAAAGATCCATACAGTATTGTTGAATTTTTTTCGTACTGGATGAATGTTTCAGATAAAAATATAAACTGTACGTGTTTGGCAAGTCATGGTATATAGCCGCTTGGGTATACAATACAAAACATTTACTCCATTGCTATATAAATTACTCGAACCCATTCCGCATTTTGTCAGAAGTAAGAAAAGTTGATTAAATAAAACATAATTGATTGAAATGTATTTTGAAGCTCATAACAAATAGCAAGCTTGCAAAATATGCAAGAAATATTTAATTAAACGCCTGCTTGCAATAGACTGGGCCGACTAGAACTTTTCACAGGCATTCTAGTCGTTCATTTCACATTCCAGCGTCACGTATAAGGGTCCTCCGAAGGAACGGTCCGAAGATATGTAGAGTGGAAACACATAATGCTGTTGGTCGGTGAAATAGGTAGTTTAATTTTCACTACTGTCCGACAGAAGTGCAATTATCTAGCTTATATTTACCAACAATGAACCGAAGTCAAATACAATATATTTGTGATGAAGTTTTACATCAAGAAAGTAAAAGGAGAGTGAATCCTGGTGCTCAAGTAAATATTTATCATATCAAACCACATGCACAAACCACTTAGCATCAAAGTTCAACTGAAGCACACAAACAGTAGATTAACAACATACAATCACACACCACTCAGAATGAATGGTTTCCTGAGTCTTCAATGTGTTTACAATGGTGATGAATTTTAGGGTATAGACATCCCTACAAGTAGCAGTAGGCACTGAAGTTTCTTACACAAACTACCAACAAACTGACATAATTGCTTGTCTTGGAACTCTTCCGAGTGAAGCGAATGTCTAAATTTGGATTTAAGAAATGTAAATATTCATGCATTGAAAACAGTCTGTCAAATATGAAGATCTGAGACTCGCTCTAATGTATCTTAAAAGAGACGATGGATGTTTTGATAGCCATTCGGAATATCATTCTTTGGATATTTGGTAGAACCATACTCAGTATTTAGGGTTTTCTTTTCAAAATAAAGAGTGGAGTGTGTGCTACTATACATTTCTGGTACTTCCCTTCGGTTAAGGGGTAGCCCCTTAATTATTTGTACTCAAATTGTTCAAATGTGTTCACTCGTCCCCTTATTCAGAAAATGGCATGGTTAGAGTAAGAATGTTATCATGTTTTTGGATGATGGCTTTGGCATTGATGGCACATACTAGAGCACATCAAGGTTGTCGCATGACATCAAACAAGATTTGCTGGAATCTGGTTTATTCCCATATGCTGGTATATGGTTGTGGGGAAAATGTACACGAGCTAGAGAGGTTGGAATCTGTTTTAGATAGCAAAAATAATGTTATATACATTCCGGATCGGAGATAGTATGTTTATTCCAATAAATAGAAAGCTCTTTCTAAACTTCAGTTTTTGAAGGAGACTCAGTGGGTATCTGTGCGTACGCTAGCTAGTTTTATTGATCATTAAATTATGACTCGTTGTGTGAGTATGGATTTTCAAAGGTCCTCTCATGGAATTGCTATATTAAAGGCTCAGAAGAGGTAAGGCACCAGTTGTATTTTTGGCAAAGTTCATTGCATTCATTAAATATTTGGCAGCTTTCCCCATCCGGTGCATGTACCAAGACTGTGTAAAGTGATTCCTCTTGTGTCGAGTATGCTGGTTTTGAAGTGACATTGTTTACGGGGTATCTCATGGTATGTGGTCGCCTGTGGATGCTACCCGGTTCTCCAGCTGGAGAGAGCTGTGCGCAGTGTTTACAGTCATGAATATGATCTTTTGGACATATTTTGAGTCATAAGTCTCAAAACCACAGTTATCTGCCCACCGTTGACCAAGATCCGGATGTGAATACAGAAAAGAGTGCTTGTGTTCAAGTATCAATATTTTATTAAAATTGAATGAAAAAGAAGCAAAACATGTTCTTTTTGCAGAGAACTTGACTGAATTTGACACTCCATTGCAGAAATTGAAAGTTTTCAGTGTAAATATTGGAAAAATCATAGCTTGTGGAAGTCTGAAAATTAGTTGTTTGTATCCGATTGACTCCTTGGCGGAAGGGATATTTATTTGAACTCAATTTTGACAGTCGGGTCAATGGTCAACATGGTGTTTTCTTGTGATTATATTTTGTGTCTTCAATTGTTCTAGAGATGCCATGTCCTTGTTTTTCAATTGGGATGTGTATAAAGTCAAAAGCCAGGTCAGGGTCTATATGAAACATATAGTAAAAATAACTGTGGTCTCACGCCATAACAGAGTCAAATGGTTTACAGATAACCAGGCAGTATGTAGTACAGTAATCAAATGGTCAATGAAAAAAAAAGGTTTACAATACACTGCTATGCAGATTTTTAATTTTGCTTTCACTCATGGTAGACACTTAAGGTGACACTATCCTATATTTGTTTCGGTCAAATTGGGGTCAACTGGATGTTGATTACTTTGAGTCTGAGTATAATGCTAAATTAGCAATTTTTTACTCACGATTTTGGTGTTACAACGCTTCTGGTGTAGATGCGTTTACGATAGACTGGTCAAAGGATATCAGTGTGTTTGTACCACCAGTCATGTTAATAGCTAGTGTGCTGAGAAAAATAGTGGCACGTTAGGTTAAGGGTGAATAAGTTGCTCCCGCGTGAAAAATCTGCTAGTTTTTGGCCATTGTTGTTTGCTGACAATAGTCAGACAAGACTGTTTGTGATGTTGTATATTTGCCCACCTATAAGGAGTCTTACACGCCACGCAAAAATGCGGTGGGTATTTTTGGAAACGTAAATGGTTAAGGTTTAATATGTTAGCTATGCACATTGATTGTGCAAACATTTAAAGCGTTAGTTCGTGCTAATCACATTGATGTATACAGTAAGCCTGTGTGGGCGTGACTTCTGTGGCGTTTTTCTTCAACAGGCCGGTATCGGCTAGTTGGTACTGTGCATAAAAACCGTGCATAGGATGCATTTGGTCATGTTGTTAACCAAATTGCCTGTATATCTAATTACATGTCTGTTGTAATGATATGTTACCGTTACAAAATAAAAGTATGTGTGTGTGTGTGTGTACGTGCGTGCGTGCGTGCGTGCGTGCGTGCGTGTGATTATCCGAGAATGATGTATCGATTCCTTCATGTACATTGTTGACGCTCATGTCTCCGCCACTTGGAACGCAGGATGGATTCTGATTGGATCGTAGGATGGATTCTGATTGGATCGCAGGATAGATTCTGATTGGATCGCATAGAAAATGTTCGAGAAAAACGACTGGCAATGTTACATTGAGTCGTTAATTGGTTTCATAAAGTGGGGTGGTTTAGTGGCTGGCACATGCGCATTGTTAGTTAAGAGCCATTTGGCGCTCAACGCAAAGAGAGTTATGATTATTCTTTTTAACTTCGAAACAAGTCGACCTCGGGATTTGTGCCCGTTGTTGTGACTTGGTATAGCATAGAAATTCATCACGGTTTGTGTAATCAAACATCTATTATGTTGAAAACCTTCTTAAGATTTTCAAAGGTAATACATTTTTTTTCATATATGTTCACTAACAATTTCGGTATCTGGCTGCATCCCATATTACATAGAGTGATCAAAGTGGTATATTTCACGAATGGCGCACAAACAAGTGAAATGTTTAATGTTGAACTTTCACGGATCTAGCAAAACAGTTGCTAAAGTAACCAATTTAGGATACAATTATATAATTTAGCTTAAAAACCTTTCCATAACACAGAGACTGCTGTGTTTCCCTTCCATTAGCGTTCTGTACGATGTCTTAAATCTCGGACGTACTATCCATGTATGTATCAATGCTGTATGATATTTGCCCAATTAACTTGTTATGATGCACTCTTGTGGAAAAGCAAAATATGAAACTGTGGACATCTCAACCCTAGTCATTGGTAAATGGTTTTTAGAACATAACGATTACATTTAAATGGGGATTTTGCAAGGCATGTAATTAAAAACGACAACGTTTGTATGGTTTCCTTTATTTTCCATCTGTTTTAAACACGTTGGAGAATCATATTGCTATAAGATTTAAAGTGACCATGAAGCGTCAGTTGAAAATGGCTAAATGGTGTTCAGGATTAATTGAAATTTCTTTAAATGTCCATGGATTGTAAAAGATAGTATTTTAAGAACATCTGCACGATCTAGTATTAAGTAAAATATATAACCGAAATTGAATTATAACGATCCAAGAACGGACTAAAGAGTGATTCATATCAACTTTAAAGTATTAAAGCTGTCATCACAACCTAGCTTTACGTACTTGGCTAAACTTCAAACTTATAGATGCTTCTTGGTCCGATTATGGAAACCAAATTTTATAAAAAAAAATTATCATCTGCTCAGTCATTACATTATGGCAGAGTACAAATCCATTATCCGCAGACTGGGGCTGAACCGCTCCACGTGCTTGATGCTTGGCACGTGCGGACGGCACTACCACTGACAACCGACAAACCGTTGGTGCACGTGTACGTCACCGTTGTCCCTGGAATCCTTTCGGCTGCACTTACAACAAATGTTGCCATGGCAACTGTCTCGGGACGGGGACAGGTCAGTGCTGAAACAGAACAAAGGTAAAGAATGGGAACACAATATTAAAGGTCATCATTCCGTAAGCCGCGGAAAGTCTTTTCATTTACCTCAAGGTTAAAAACAGATACACGCCAAACGTCTTCAGGTCTCGAAAGAAACTATAGTTAACTAATGTTTGTGATGATCAGTAACTGGATTGGCCACAAAAAGCCGTTGTAATTCATGAGCCAGTACACTTCAACATTTTCTTCCTTTATTGATTACTTTGTTAATACAATTTGCATTTTCTAAGTTTAACCTTTTCTCCATGTTCATCATTACGACGTTAATAAATAATAATTTCTTTACTGGCTGGTTATAAGGGCTATATGTTTTATTGCAGTGCATACCGGCTTTCATGCCCAATGTAACTCCATTAACGGTGGAATACGCAATGGCCTGGGCGAGTCCACCACAGCCACCGAAACCGACCTCGTAGTCTGTGACGAACGTGTCAGCCGTAACCGGTGTCACCGCTGCGTTCGCCTCACTAATCCATGCATTCATAAGTGCCGTTTCGTCTATAATATTCCGACCAGCGGACGGCGCCATAGCACTGTTGACAAAAAACACGAATCTGCTGGCATTGTTGGCATCGCAGTTAGTGAAGGTGAAATCCATTCCACCTGCGTTGAACCCCTGAGGCCCAACATTCGGGACCTGTGCTGCTGGCACAAAGCCGAGATAGAGGTATGGACCCAAGCCGGAATCATCTGGGGCAGTATAATCAGTATTTGCGTTGACTTGCATTGACAGGGGCACGCTAGAGAAGGCATTTATTTGACGAACTTCTGCGACACTCTGCGTTCCGCCCGCTGTTAGACGGTGGCGAATGTATGCAACATCGTTGACCTGGAACAGTTCTGGTATACTTTCCGCGGCGTTGGCGATGGAATCGGGTTTTATATATGCAACTGCACAGCCACTGACTTGCTCAAAGTCACAGAAAATGTTTACTGAGGCCAGCGTTACTGGGTTGCTAACCGAGTACGTCCCACTGGCAGCATTTGGCGTCATCTGGCGAATGGCTTCACAGTTCTCTGAAATTTAAACATGGAAACATTATTTTATTTTATAAAATGCTTTCGTTTTGCTTAAAATTCTAATCCAGTGGTTGTCTGTTTTCTACAAATACAATATGTCAAACAACACATGCCCATGACACATTAAGCGGTTCAAAGTTAATATAGCTAAACGTTTTTAAATGAAGAGTGGTACAAAACAAACTCACACACATGTTAGGCAGACGTTATACGGAAGGAAATTTAGAATATAAATTTTCAGCCAATGAAATTACAGATGGGTAATCATTAAGACCAAGGCTTAATTATCAATAATTTCTACTTTCGCGGATGTTACAAGGTCTACCTACTGCCACTCATCCGATACACACTCCCTGCGTCAGATTTTGCTTTGATAATGTGTCAACCAATAAGGGTATTCATAGTTAGATGACCTTAAGTAAAATCTTAATGATTAAGAAGGACTCGTTCGCTAGGGTCACTCCACACATTCTTAATCATTAAGAACTCATTTCATTGTATATCATTATTACACAATTTTGGATTCAGAGTGTTCGGTTCATCGTGAAATCATTTTAAAATGTAAATCCATCGAATAAAATATTGATGAACATTATGTTGATATACGTGCTTAAACCGAAATAAAGAAACAACAACAACACGCAGTATGTTTTACATACTTGGTAGGCACATGGCCGCGTTATTAGTTTGCCATGTTCCGTCGACACATCTCCTCTCAATGATCGGGTTTCCGGTGATAGAGGGAACAAAGTCGTCCCAACACTCAAAACGGACCACAGTCTGATGGTCGGAGGTTTGCCCAGGGTTGAATACTGCCGTTGCAAAGGGCACACTGACAGGTCCGCACACTTGAATAGCGAACAAAGATCCATAAATGTGAAAATGTCATGAAACAAAAAACAAAACAATATGATATGTACATTTTACTGTTTGTTATAACTCACCTCTTAAACATTGTGGATTGCCAGTCCACGTACCATTAGCATCGCACGTGATCTTGTTGTTTGTGCACGGGAACGGGCCGAAGCCAGTCATACACTGATAAGTCACCATGTCCCCACTGGTGCGAGGTGTGTTCGAGTTGAGCGGATTTGCGTTGGCAACAATCGGGAGGGTCGTGTTACACACTGGAATAAATGACAAAGTAGATGCAATGGCTTGGTCATGGGATGCGGACTGGCGTTTAAAATAATGCACCAGTCAATTGTAACCACGGCCCCAAGGTCCGGGGAATAGCGGGGACTTTAACTTTCGGTCAAGCAAAGCCCGGGAAAAATCTCCGCCGTGTGGGAACGAACTGCAGGTAAAATCCCTGCCAAATGCCCCCGCTAGCCAAGGGACCCTAGGGAAGGCCCATTCCCCGCTATTTTTGGCGCCAAGACAAAACCATCGCATTCACCCGGCCCTGCGGGGCCACCTGGAAGGTAAAAACACGGCCCATTTCCCCGGCTATCCCCGATATGCCCCGGACCTGGGGGGCGTGGTTACAATTGACTGGTGCATAATTGGATGCGTGTCACGCTCTGGGGAGAATGAAAAAGGTTGGAATTTGGGGCGTAGTCGAGGGGAGTTCTGGTCATCGTTAATATTTTTTGAAGGTTCTACACAATTCCACAACGCAACACATAATCGGTGTGTTAGTAAATAGTCGGTTTGACGACTTCAAACATAAAATGCACTGAAATATATTTCACAACAGACTAGAAAATTAAAATTCGGGTCGTTCGACACATTGGTTCCCTCGAGGTTTTGGCTCTGACCCCAGCCTCCTCGAGCGATCGCAGTTTTACTGTAGTTGGAAGATGAACGGCAATTGCACCTAATTTCATTGTCGACATAAGCGGCCTGGCGTTGGGAAATAGCGGGAGTTTGGAGTGTCGTGATGCATATTGAAATAACAAATAATCGTGAAGGGCGTACTCGAGGGAAATGGACAGGTGTTGTAAACTATTATGAATATCGTGTCACGCACATTTCACAAATATTATTGCATGTTGGACTCTGGGGCGTAGTCAGAGAAGTGGGCTGGCGGTCGTGTCACACCCTGGACACGTGTAATTTGGGCCCGTACGTTCGTTGTTCCTTATATGTTGCACTAACATTCGTGTTTTCAAGACACATATGCTACAGGTGATCACCAAATTTGCACATTAAAAGGGCAATTTTATGAAATGTATCTCAAAAACTACGTATTCATTAAATGACTATAATTATATATATAGTGTATGGGTCGACCCACGCAAAACAATGGCATTTATATCAAATGTGTTTATAAACTATGCTTTTATTAAGCGTATACTAAGTGTATGAGGAATTTTTCGCCACACATGTCAATGAAATATTAATCGGTTGTCCAGTAAGCGCACTTGCTTCTCTTTGTCTTGTGTCAACCACTAGCGGATTCAGGGGGGGGGGGGGGGGCACCCACCCCAATCGTCTAAGTTTACTGGTTATTTCAATGTAGGAGAAAAAAGTATTAAAATACGCACAAAATGCACCATTTCGGTCTAGAAATTGTTAAAATTTTCTTTGGGGAGCACCCCCAAACCCCCATACCAACACTTTAAATCAAATAAATTTCGTTTCTGAGGGAGGGGTGCAAGTAAAAATGGTACGCCCATAATGTACGCCCTCTCTAACGGGGAATTCTGTTGCCACCCCTGGCAACATCGTGTCAACGCCAGTCACTCATTATAAGTTAAAGTTACTTTCTCCAAAATTGTTGTAAACTTAATCAAGATTAAACGTTAAACCCTTTTTAATGATTTATAAAACCTATTTCACCTAAGGCTACTTTAATACATATAAACTATAAAAGGTACATTTTAAATTTCGGTTGATAAACTTCCAATATGAATTGCTTTGGCAGTTCAGATTTTTGTTTCAGGCGTTGATTATTTTCATCGAAATTCGATTATTTTTGCCCCAGGCACTTCATATTATTTTTATACGCGTGTTTCCGATTGCCTAGCCAAACCTTATATTTGACATAATTATATCATTACCTATTTGTGAAAATGAAGTTTTTCAACGTTACCTAATAACAGACTGAAACCTTCTCTTAGTGCTGAAAACTGTTCCGCAAACGACGGAGAAACAGACCTAAGCCCATTTTAAACAATAAAACGCCCGAAATGCGCTCTGGAAAAATGAAGAAGGTTGAAATTTGGGGCGTAGTCGAAAGGAAGCTGGTTATCGTAAATATTTTTTTCAGACGATGGAGAAACGAACAGGAACCCATTGCTTACAAAACAACTCCCGGAACGCAACCCATCAAAAGAAAATACAACGAGTTTGGTTGGTCAGGGCATTGGCCCACGTGATATTCTTCTTGACGTTTTGAGCATAACGTACTACCGCTAATTCCTTTTTTTCTAAATGGTTAAATACAAGCCAATAAAATAAAAATAAAATCAAGAAGAAAAGTCAATATCTAAATGTAAACATATACTTACGTCTGTCACAAACGGGTGTGCCACTGAAAGCACCGGAAGTCAGACACGTGATGGAGTTCGCCATCCTAGGCACGTAACCAGCATTGCACGTGAACGGAAGTACGTCACCAACGAGGAGCGGACGGGAAGTTGGCGTCACGTGACCATTGACTATAGTTGGAAGGTTGGTACACGCTGAAACCGGTGCACCCTTACCCATTAATACTTATAGCATGTTTGTTAGTTGTGTGTTTGACGTAAGTGTATTTAATATGAAAACATTATCATTTGAAGCCTGAAGTTTAATTATAAAAGTATCCATCTTCATATTTCTTTTAGAAAATACAGGCCCCAATTTCTCAAAAATTCTTAAGCCTATATAACTCACTTTAGTATCTTATTTCATTTAGCAAAAATACTTATTTAAATATTATTTAATAAAACAAAAAGTAGTTTATCTTGTTGATCTCAAATATTGTTTCCTTTACAAGCCTTAAAACCCTTTAAAAAGATAATATTACACAACTTCACCAAATCAAAAATAGCGTGCTGAGCTTGTTCAAGTAATAAGGGACTTTTGATATGTTGAGAAATTGGTGCCAGATGTTTCGTCGAAATACTTTTGAATTTTAAATGCGTATGAACGCTTTTTCTTCTCTAGTTTCAGCTACAGAGTGTGTATACCACTTGATAAATTACGTCATAATTGTAAAAGGAAAGCAATTATTTTACTTCAATTGAAGACTTTAATCAAAGATAACTTTACTATTTATTCATCAACTTAAATTAAACATGGCGCAGTTTAAGCCGCTTACATAGTCCTACCTTCGGTCTTTTTCTAGTTTGATTGAGAGTTAAGTTTACTATAACACTTCGACAAACCTATTCACAAAACCAGCGCCTGATGTAGCACTGTCAAAACATATTTTGGAAAGATTTTTGTCGAAGTGTTAGAGAAAACTAACCACCTAATCAAACTCTGGTAAAAAAACAAAGGCGGGGTTCTTTTAGCGGCATAGACTGTCCTTTGTTTTATTTGAAATGGTGAAAAAAGAAAAGATATCTTTGCTTGAAGTCATCATTCGAAGCAAAATGTTGCATTCCGACATATCATTTGTGACGTAATTGATCACGTGGTATACACACACTGAGCTAGTTAGACCCACCGTCAGTTATTATAAAGGGTTCCAGGACAATCAAAGACTAGCGTGCTTTCAAGAAACACACAGACTCTTACCTCATTTTTGTCAGGCTGGTACCATTTAATATACATACTTTATACCGAGAATAATTATGCAAATCGAACATATAGTGATAATCCCTTTAAGCAACATATATTTAACCAGACCGTTTCAATACCCCGTTTTAAGGCTTGTATTCATTTAAACATTCCTATGTGCTTTTCTCAGCGTGCTTTTATCTTTGCCCTTGATAACATATATACATAAATTTATTAAATTACATTTCAATTTTCTGATGGAGTGTTGGATGGGGTTATTCAGACTCGTATGTCTGATTGTACCTACCCCTTACACACGTCGGAGGTTGCGACCATTGTCCGCTTGTCATACATCCGACGTCAGCATTTCCCACGATGGCGTATCCGGATATGCAGGTATAGGTGACCTTGGTACCGACAGGTCGCCTCGATGACGTCATTGACGTTGACGTTGTAGAACCGAACATTATCGTGGGAGGTTCCGGGCCTTTTCAGAAATAATGAATTGAGGTTAATCAGTATGACTTAATTTAACGACCAAATGAAGAATTTTTCATCATTCAGGATAACTGTCGAAATCATTCGGAACTCCTCGGCCATTTTTATCGCAAACAACCTCGGATTTATTTGGACGGTTTACACACTCAAAAAGTGGTACGTTTAAGTCCGCTGCAAGTAGATCGCGTAGTAATTTTATTTGGCAGTTAAACTATATGACATTTACTCTTGGGAATCTTAATTATGTTTGCAATAATTTACTTCACTGACAACCAATTTAAACTTAGATCAATAAATACAACTCTAAAACACTACATTTAATTAATGATATAATTCAAAAAATTACGAACTACTTCTACCGATGTACCGGCATACGTCCGAGGTTGTTTTCGATACAAATGGCCGAGGAGCCCCGAGTGTGTCGATATTTGTAAATTAAATAATGGTATAACCTAACCACAGACTGATTCAACTCACAGGTCATGCAGTTCTTCTCATCGTCGCCATTTCTGCACTGCGATGCTCCATCACAGACCTGGCTTCTTGGAACGAAGCAAGGCCATGATGTCGACCTTTGGCTCACAGGGGTTTTCTCGCAGTAATGCATGTTCTCGAGACAGCATTTTCCTGAAATGACACGAAAATATTGGTTTGAAACAAGCCAATGTAGCCGAACTTTTCTACACAAGGATTTATCACATAAAAGTATGTTTTTTTTCTTTAAGATGCCACTCCTAACAGCGATAACCACATGTATTATAGCATTTTTAAGAATTTTGTAAAAAAATGTCAGTCATTATGAAAAGTTCTAACATTTTTAATATGCTATCATTCATAGATATTTCATGAAAGATCGTTGTTTACAGTAACTCCTTAAGTAAATCTGAATACCAGAATGTCAAATCTTTTTAAAAGTCATATAACACTAAAGGAAATCCACGCAACTACGATAAATACTGCATTTACTGGAATCGATCGTTAAATTCACTTTAGTAAATCATCCTCATTTTTTATATAAGTGAAGCAGTTCTGTTTGTAAATTGTTTTATTTACAATATTACGAAAATCCAACAAGTTTGAAAGCAAATGTTATGAATATGATTATTCTTCTAGAAATACGTACTGTACATATCATATTTTGAACCAGAGCGCGAATTAACACGGCTGTGTTTCGCCAAACAACCTATTATTATACTTAACACTATTCCTGTACGTAGTAAATTCATAATTATAACGGGATACTAAGAGATTAAAGACGTCACACTACAGCGCGGGGCCACAGCTTTGAACGCAATGTTCATCAATAAATTATATGTTTAAATAATCAACTATAAGGAAATCGGAAATGGTGAAACAGCCAATCACTATTAAACACGAAAATATTGATAAATACATAAATGGCCGAAAATAAACAAATATTTCAAATACGTTCCCTTCAAATAATCCGTCGATGATTAATGATTTCAGTTTTGAAAAACAGCTTTAGGATAAAATAGTTTTGAAAAACAGAAGTCGTCGATCTATTTGATTTTAACATAAACAAGCTTGTAAACCAAAAACACATATACTTGATGGTCTAAGCTCTACTTAAATACTCATCTTAATAAAAAGAAACAAGACAAAATGCTTTCACCCGACGTGTTATTGTAATACCGGCATGGTCGAGATACAAATAGTAATGTAAACATGTATATATGTGTTATACAGAAATATATATGATCAATAATTGAGCCAGTTACCAAACAAAACAATATATTCAGCTGTGACTCGAATCGCCCACGCAAAACCAGAGATAAAAACGGCCTTTTTGAAAAAGTCACTCTGGAAACGTGTGCCCGTTTGTCCCTTTTGCCGGTAAAAGGTTTCAAGTCACCATGTCGGGCCTCACTTGCTGAATATGTTAACAATATGACTGATAAACTAACTATCTGACAAAAACAATTATTGTTTAAATGTTTTGTATCAAAAATACATCAATAAAAATATTACTTTTTTTTTTTTTTTTGAAAAAAATTGATGTGCACTGTAAGCAATCGTCCGGTAGAATGAACAATATCCAATATCTTTCCTGCAAGAAAACCTCGTGCATACAACTAATCTTTATAATACTGTACCGCATAAGACAATATTTTCTTCGCTATTCTACGAAACGCTTGAAAATTCAATTCTTTTGACTGGAGTTAAGATAAGTTAAGTATTCTTTTCAACTGAAAACAATATTCTTTTTATCAAGTGGAGCTTGTAAGTAAACGCTCGAATATTTTATCTTGTTGAAATATATAGAAACTATATGTGTACGTTATTTAACTCTCTTACCATTAGAGCAGCACTATTTGATTCTAAGTGTAGAACTACTTAACTAATTTTAAGTATGTCCTTTGTAAAGAAACTTTTCAATCTCAGAGGACACAACCATTTTTTGATAAAGACCTACACATTATGAGATATTGGTCATTTTCTCCCTCAGAGAAAGGGATGTCCATGTTTGCCATTGTTAAGGATGACCATTCGGAACACCTCGGCCATTTTCCAACGAAAAATATCTTGGATGTATATGGACGTTTAACAATGTCAGAATTCTAAATATTTAACGACGCTGCAAGTAAATAGCGCAGTGATTTCAATAAAGCAGTTAAAGCTTAGAACATTAGTCTTTGGAATCAATTTGAACTTAGTAATGCACCAGTCAATTGTGACCACGCCTCCAGGTCCGGGGAAGAGTGGGGACTTTTACTTTCGGTCCAGTCGAGCCCGGGTAAAATCCCCGCTTTGCGGCGACGAACCGCTGGTAAAATGCCCGCCAAATGTCCCCGCACCCAAGGGACCCTAGATAAGGCCCATTCCCCGCTATCTTTGGCGCGAAGACTAAACCACCATATTCACCCGGCACTGAGGGGCCAACGCGTTCCATTTCCCCGGCAACCCCCAGTATACCCCCTGGCCTTGGGGTCCGTGGTTACAATTGACTGGTGCATAATACCAACCACACGTTAAAACACTGCAATGAATCAATACTATTATTACAAAATTTAGGGACTATTTCTAATTGATGTACCATACATCCGAGGCTGATTCCGAAATAAAATGGCCGAGGGGTTCCGAATGAAGTATGCCCATGTTATCTTGTAAGACTCAGGGATGGTTTTAAAAAAGTTTGCCCATTCCTTAACTGTGTAAATCCGGGCTGTCTCAAAACTAGAGTAAACACACGAAGGCTACATAAACATAAACTAGTTAAAGGATAATTTTGGCCGACAAATAGTTTAGGATAATTTATAACAGTTTAGTTGGTGTCACGCTTAAAGTGACACTTTTATTCAAAATCAATACCTACACATGTATAACAAACATACATTTTGACTGATAAACCTTTAACTACCTACTTGATAATGCATTTATGGAAAATATTAATTACTGATAATAACCGTGTATTTGAAAGCAGAAAGCGAAAAAATATTAAATGATTGGTGAATACTAAAAGATTTACTGTGGTCTACTATAGTCTCATAAGGAAATACCGTGTTTTATGCTCATTTCTTTTAAAGTAAACTCGGTATCTTTCATAAGAACCATTGCTTTCGACATTAATTCATCCTTTTAGGAATATAAAAACAATAGAATTAATTGTGGTAAATCTTATTTGGGAGTAAGAGGTTTACAAACATAAAGGATATTGTAATAGTACCGTGTAATCTTCATCTATTTGAGCAGAAGTTGATATCAATCGGAACGCCTCGGCCTGTATCTATCTCGGAGATGGCCGACTTGTTATGATTGAGTTGGTATTAAAAATCAAAATTTTCAAAATGATAAGCTGAGCTATTATGATTTAAGTATTCATTATCAATTGAAGTGTACAATTTTATAAAATATACTAAACTTCATATTATATCACGCAACGTGGAAACTATCGAAAGCACTGTTCTGCAATTTATGAACTAGTCCCTTAGTTGGAATATTTCTAAAGTAATATCAAATATAGTCGGCGCCCTTCTGGGCGCCGACTAATTAACGCATAAAATAACATATAAACTTATAAATTCATTTCAAGTACTTAACGACCGGATAACAACATCACCTGTAAACGAAGGAATTAAGCCGGAGCAACGGTGCTATTGAATGTCATGTAGAGTCCTCAATATGTGTATGCACATTGGTCAGGGTCAGTCAATTGCCCTTTATTTTTTTGTCTCAGTAGGTCAAAGACAATGGTCGTTATCACTGTTAACGCAAAACCGGTTTCCGGTCACTTTCCAGTGAAGGACATTCTTCGAAATTGTTATGTAATTTGCTGCTGATTAAAGCTGAATGGTTCCAAAATCGGCAAATACATACTTTCCACAAGACTAGCAACTGGAACTGGCCATGCGAGCTAGTATGAGGCCGATAATACATTCTTTTACATGATTAAAATAATATTTGTCGTTGTCTCAGCTGAGTTAACCCGTTTTAAAATAGCGCATAGTGGTTTCTCAGATTATAGTGTGTATATTTAGCGTGTGAAAGTCACGTGATTAGTACAGATACATATCCCGACTCTGTTTCTTAATTAGATGGGATTTACATGGTAGACAACCCCAGTAAATTTCGGATTGGAAAATAAATCGCAAAAAAATGCAAAAAATACATGTGTCGTAAGCGATGTGATACATCAGTATGTAAGATTAAATGCGTTGTACACAACGATATCAATTTAATGTAAGTTTTTGACATTTTTCTTGCAATTGTATCGTCTGGTGTCTAGTCCCTGTGGAACATTCGCGAGGGCAATGCTTTGAATTTCTGTGTGGTGCCATGTATTCTAGGGATGTGTCCAGTAAGCAGCGAGCGTAGAATTGAATATCTTTGTAATGTTCCCGAACGCTACGACCTCTACGCAGTCTTACTTCCATTACAGTACACTTATCACTGTCACTATGGATATCACGTGACCATATATACTTAATTATCATATCGGTAAACATTGTAAAGAATTTTAAATATTTTCTTTGTATTTAAACCTCAATCAACTTGAGTAATTGAAATTTGATAAAAACTATCCAAAAAAGAGAGAAGAAAAATATTTTAAAAAAGGTTTATATAGCTAATATCCGGCTTTACTCGCCCAAAAGATCTAATCTGCTGGTCTGATTGCTGCCTACCGGTTACAGTTTTAATATGATGTGAATGAACACACAGAAAGTGCTCTGAAATGTTATAACAAATATCAATAATGTTTAAATTTTATTTAAGAACAGTACTGTTCTAATTGAATGAACACAAAAACAGCGCTCTCAAATATTATTACAAATTTCAATAATGTTTAAACTATATTTAAGGAAAAAATACCGTTTTAAATGAATTAATACTAAGTACATATATGTAATGTAAATAGTGTAAATAACAGCTTTAGGATGTACTAGTATTGACACATAAGTGATCATGTACTTTGAATATGACTTTATTCGTTCAATAAAGGTTTTACGTAAACACGTTTTATAACCAAAAACGTTCACGTAAACACGTTTTATAACCAAAAACGTTAACGTAAACACATTTTATAACCAAAAACGTTCACGTAAACACGTTTTGTAACCAAAAACGTTCACGTAAACACGTTTTGTAACCAAAAACGTTCACGTAAACACGTTTTATAACCAAAAACGTTCACGTAAACACACGTAAACACGTTTTATAACCAAAAACGTTCACGTAAACACGTTTTATAACCAAAACCGTTAACGTAAACACGTGTTATAACCAAACACGTTAACGTAAACACGTTTTATAACCAAACACGTTAACGTAAACACGTTTTATAACCAAACACGTTAACGTAAACAAGTTGAATACTGAAAGGCACAGTTTCATCCTGACAGTATTGTCTTAATAATATTTTTTTTATTTATATTATAAATTGAAAACATCTTTCTGTTGAAATTTCAGCAACACAAGAACATCTGGTCCCAATATCACGAACAAACTTAAGTCCAATCTCAATCTCAGTCTAAACTCAAGTTACGACATAGCATCAAAAGTTATTAAAAATAACATATGGTTTTACACCTTTGAAAAGGCATTCTACCACGTACTATGTTGATTTATGCCTTGGGTCAAGATTCCGAGGGAATATTATCCTACAGCTAAAAATGTATTTGAGTACAATTTCTTGTTGTTGTTTTTAACAATTACTCAAGTATATTTTATGCTCTGGAATTAAGTTTCTTTAAAATATTGACAAAATCTTTTTATCAACAAATTCTACGAGAAAATACGTCTACAAAAAGTATAAAAACATGCAAGATTTTAAATCATACTATGCTTTTATGTGGTAAATTGAGTTGAAATTGAGATTGAGATTTGACTTGAGTATTTTTGTGATATTGGGGTCAGATCTAGCGCTCCAATACCATATTTTTGTCAACATATGATATATGGAAATATTGAAATACGGAAATAATGAAATTTGTAAATAGTGAGATATAAAATTTTGATATAATGGATATGAAAAGGAAGGGATGCATAGACATAGATATTATAAGACATGGAAATTATTTTACACTGTCTCCTTAAAAAAACGTTAAAATTGAGCAGAAACAATAGAAGAAGAATTTTATTAACTACAAGCTTACAGCCTATGAGCTGCATATACTATAAACATGCGATATACTGCTTATGTTTCTTTTTAATTTTGATAAAGACACAAACGGCGTGGAGCTTATCAGTTTAAAGTGACACTCTTATTCAAAATCAAGACATACCCATGTATAACAAACATCAATTTTGACTGATAAACCTTTAACTTCTTACTAAATAATGCATTTATGGAAACTATTTATTACTGATACCGTGTTTCATGCTCATTTCTTTCAAATTAAACTCGGTATCCTTCATAAGAACCATTGTTTTCGACATTGACTCATCCTTTTTGGAATATTAACACAATTGAATTAATTGTGGTAAATCTTATCTAGGAGTAAGAGTGCATCTTTAACTGTCAACTGGGCAAATGTTTTCTCTCTTTTTCATTTTCGTTTCTGATTATTAAAGTTGTTCATGCTACCGTCCAGGAAGCATTACAATACCATGATATCTGCCATACGATAACATCGCTAAAACTCAAATCAAGTAGGAACACCTCAAGCCATGGCACCAACTGCGGATCACTATGATGTTTGAAATACTCTAATCTTAAGTAACGTTATGAGTTTATGTCTGAATGTCGTTAATCCTAATCTTAGGTTGATGTACTTGGTAAAAATCTAAAATTATGATATGCTCTGTTCTGTAATCCTCCCACACATACATTTGTATGTACTTGCCCTGTTTTCGTTCATCATTATGTTCGGCCAATAAAATATCGGCGCCTTTTGACGCGCAAAATCGCGTCATACAATTGGGGGAATAAAAGCGCGGTCTCAACGCACTACTTGAGGGGCAGCATTTAGTTTCCCATCCAAGGACTCTTATTTTTCTTAAATAATTCACTTTTTCATCTGACATCTTTATTGACATGGTAACGGAATGTTTTATTAGACCAATTTAACTAAGATGATTGATAGACCCTCTGACTATGTCTCGGTAATCGGAACAGCGAGCGTAACACAATTTCTGTTAAAATTCCCTACTGGTAGGACGCAGTGGTTGGAATCCGCGAAGTTCACGAAAATTAAGTCTATCAAATATTTTTTTCTCGTTGTAATAGTTGTCTTCGCGTTTCATACCTAGCAATGAACCTCAGCGAGGTAAATACCTTTTAACCTACATGGTGATTTTATTTAGCGCTTTCCTATGAAAACATGTCGACCAAACATGGACTTAACGAGATTAGTGCTGTTGTTCCATGTTTCTTGTTTGTGAGTTTTGTGTTCTATGTATTTAGCGTTTACTCTGTGCCATTAAACGTGGTTTATGTTTAAACTTTTGGCCACTGAGCTTGTTTCTGTAGTTTTTTTTCACATAACTATTAACATGTTGTATACCTATCAGGACATAAGTTTTGGTCTTTCCCATTATTAACACTTTACCTTTACGTACAGAAAGTTGATAACCGTGATTTTGCTTAATGGTCCAATCATGCGTGATAAAACTATTTATAATATAATGTTCTGTGTTTCAGAAATATTAGATTTTTCTGATGTGTGTTGTTTTTCATTACGTCTCTTTAATTTCTCGATTTATTTTTAAACCACCTCTAAAACGACGGCAAAAGTGTTTCTGGTAGCACAATAATAGGTATTGCCAGGTAACAAAGTGCGTTGGTAGCGCTACGAGGAGGCGTAGTAATTGCCATAGTGGTTGACATGGCCTCATATTTGGATGTTGAAAGGACGGGCGCTCAGGGACAGCACCTATTAGGATGCAAATACAAACGTTACATATATATATAAATCTGCAATTTGGTGTAGAGCAAGTGGCAGTGTCAAAATCATAGTATTGCCTTCCTAGTTGCTTTGGGACACAATATCGAAGTTTGGGTCGGACGACGAAATAAAACAAAGCCAAAGTTCTTGTTCTACTTCCGCCGAGAAACGGGTCCGGTCCATAACCAGACGATAACCTGAATTGTTAATCGTATTTCAACCACCATATTTAGTTGTATTTACTTCCCTTTCAAACTGATTAAATAAACTGTCTAATTTGAGAAGTTTCTGTTTTTTTTTCTCCTTTAAGAAATGGAATGGATGGAAAGCTTAATATACGGTCGATTGTGTTCTTCCAGTCTGCCATATGTGTGTTTATGGGTCAAACAGAAATGTTTAGATCACTGGAATCGTCTTTATTAGCTCAAGCATGAAATGTGAAATTGATTAGTCAATAAGTCAAATTAAGAGAGTTATTTATCATTCCATGATGTTCGAACTCAAAATCTCCCGCTCTCATAACATCCAGACTTTTCAAAGTCTTACATTTTTCTCATGTCATTATGGTATCCCCAACAAGGTTTATATTGGTAACAGAAAGAAGAAACTGACTCTAAAATGCTTAAAAGTAAGTACAGTTGGACACTTTAGAAAACGTTGGTAACATGGTTAAAAATAAAAAAAAGAATGCGATATCGGATATGTGTCAACTTTGGATTTAATTAATTATGCATCTACTGGTATAAACAATTATAACAGGTTTCGCTATTTTGACCATCAAAATGGTCAAAATTTATTTTACACAAAACTTCACCTTATATAACTATGGGTGTGTCTTCAGTCTATCGTTACATCTATAGTATTCAGCGCGCGCCGGGAACCAAAAAATCAAATATTCCGCGGATCTGCTTTTGTGTCCAATTGGGTTCCAAACTAAAATAGTCGACATTAGATGGTGTAGTAATATCTCGGTTGTTTAGCGAGCTTCTTGAAATCTTTTGAGCACAAATATTTACGGATTATATAAAACAAAGTTTATAAGATTAGTGTCATCGTGAAGAAAAAAGGCATATCTGGATTAGAAGACACCGCTATGTTGTTTGCATACATGTTATCGGTGAATTTCATTCTTTCAGAGAGATCATTGAATTTGTGAATACAGACTTGACCCAGGATGTGACCGCAAACGAAGAGTCAGAACCAGACACGGGGAAGCAGTGGCCGTAAATCACATCCCTTTTCTCTTGTTAGTACCGAGAAGTGGTGGTATGTAGGCTTAGGGGTGATACTTTTGAAATGCGCCCCTCCATCAGAACCGAAAGTATATGGCATAAACTGATTGCTACTATCCCATTGGTAAAGATTTAGAAGCACTGACAACTTAGTCGTCAAATTTAAAAAGGTATGCATGTAAATCAAGTTTAGCACTGCAGTTTTTTATGCCTTTGTTTGATTCATTATTGCATACGGGTGTGAACTATGGGGATTCAACATATTTACTCAGTTGGGAAGGATACATATGAGATTTTGGAGGCTATACTTGATGTCAGACAATCTACTTCAAATGCTGCTGTATATGGCGGATTGGGTATATACCGACCGTTACATATAACGCATTTTAAAATACTGGTTTAAACTTAAGATAAGCGATACTGTAATTATTCAATCAGTCATTGAAGATGCTATGTTATATATTTTATAACGATAAATCGAACTGGTTAAGTAATGTTCAGCACCTTCTCGCACGATTTGGTTTTAGTATGTGTGGTGTTATGATTCACAGATAAACGAAAACAATTTTATTTGTATTTTTAAACAACGTCTTATTGACGAATATTTACAACAGAATGCCAATGAATTGTCAATAAAATAGGTGTTTAACTGTGTAGAGAGGTAAAACTCTCATTTGAACTTAAATCTTGTTTAGACAATATCGCGTCAAGTAATCTTAGAATTGCCATTTCAGAATAACGCATTTGTTTTCATAGTTCAAGAATACATTTTATAGATATGAGATAATAGAAAGAAACTTGCGCTATTGTCAAATATGGTATTCAACTGAATTATGGGCCGTGTATCACTTTATGTTTAAATGTAGATCATTAGTTTGTTAAGACAAATCAATTTTAACGTTATTTTATAAAGATGCCTGCCATATTTAAATTTGTACAGCTGTTTAATACACATAACACACAAAATAAACCTGAAGCATTTATGTAAGGTAAATATATTTCGAAGGCATTAAAGATTCGCTATACTATATTGATATAAAAGTAAGATTAATAAATGGTGCATCGTAATAGGTAATTTTTTGCTCTACTGGCCAAAGGCCAGAAGAGCTTGTGCGATGGTAATGTGTACGTCGTATGTGCGTCCGTGCGTCAGTGCGTCTGTTAACAATTGCTTGTGAACACGATACAGTCTTTAGTTTTGATTGTACCTCGATGATACTTATACAGTATTTAGAAATCCATCAGAGCTCAGTTCCTTTCGAAAACCAGCCAGATCCACATGCATGCCTAGATTATGGGCTTTGAAAGTATTAAAAAAAGCTATTTTTAGCAAGTCTATTTTTAGCCAAGTCTACATGAGCGAAGTCTAATTTTAGCCAAGTTTACATGTAAAGTCAAGTCTAGGATTAAAGGGAGACAGCTTGCCTTTTGGATCTGCAGTTTATTTTGTGAATTACTCTCGCTTCTTGTTGAAATGCCAAAGGCCATTTTTAGCTCTATTGGCCAAAGTGTCTTTCTTTCGCGCATCCATCTAAACACAATTGGTTGTGCATCGTAATAGGTAATTTTTAGCTCTACTGGCCAAAGGCCATAAGTGCTTGTGCGATGGTAATGTGTACGTTGTATGTGCGTCCGTGCGTCAGTGCGTCTGTTAACAATTGCTTGTGAACACGATACAGTCTTTAGTTTTGATTGTACCTCGATGAAACTTGTACAGTATTTAGAAATCCATCAGAGCTCAGTTCCTTTCGAAAACCAGCCAGATCCACATGTATGCCTAGATTATGGGCTTTGAAAGTATTGAAAAAAGCTATTTTTAGCAAAGTCTATTTTTAGCCAAGTCTACATGAGCGAAGTCTAATTTTAGCCAAGTTTACATGTAAAGTCAAGTCTAGGATTAAAGGGAGACAGCTTGCCTTTTGGATCTGCAGTTTATTTTGTGAATTACTCTCGCTTCTTGTTGAAATGCCAAAGGCAATTTTTAGCTCTACTGGCCAAAGGCCAGAAGTGCTTGTGCGATGGTAATGTGTACGTCGTATGTGCGTCCGTGCGTCAGTGCGTCTGTTAACAATTGCTTGTGAACACGATACAGTCTTTAGTTTTGATTGTACCTCGATGATACTTATACAGTATTTAGAAATCCATCAGAGCTCAGTTCCTTTCGAAAACCAGTCAGATCCACATGCATGCCTAGATTATGGGCTTTGAAAGTATTAAAAAAAGCTATTTTTAGCAAAGTCTATTTTTAGCCAAGTCTACATGAGCGAAGTCTAATTTTAGCCAAGTTTACATGTAAAGTCAAGTCTAGGATTAAAGGGAGACAGCTTGCCTTTTGGATCTGCAGTTTATTTTGTGAATTACTCTCGCTTCTTGTTGAAATGCCAAAGGCCATTTTTTAGCTCTATTGGCCAAAGTGTCTTTCTTTCGCGCATCCATCTAAACACAATTGGTTGTGCATCGTAATAGGTAATTTTTAGCTCTACTGGCCAAAGGCCAGAAGTGCTTGTGCGATGGTAATGTGTACGTTGTATGTGCGTCCGTGCGTCAGTGCGTCTGTTAACAATTGCTTGTGAACACGATGCCTTCTGGATCTGCAGTTTATTTTGTGAATTACTCTCGCTTCTTGTTGAAATGCCAAAGGCCATTTTTAGCTCTATTGGCCAAAGTGTCTGTCTTTCGCATATCCATCTAAAGTATTCTTGTCGAGAGAAACAGTATACGATGAAATGCTTCAAAATGCGAATTATCACAAGTGCTAGCCAGACGTTCTGTGAAAATGACGCAATACCCGGTTTGCCTTAATCGATTAGCGAAAGCGGCCGAAGGACGGGAACCATTGGAAAAGGATTGAGTGTTCCGGTGGTTCCCGCCCTTCGAACGCTTTCGCTAATCGATGAAGGGGAGCCGGGTACCACGCCATTTTGACAGAACAATGTCTGGCTAGCGCTTGTGATAATTCGCATTTTGAAGCATTTTCATCGTATACTGTTTCTCTCGACAAGAATACCGGTTTTAACGTGTATGTAATGGGCCACTGCATCTATGACCCAGGTATTTTGTTTGTAGCTTACGAAGAAGTTATAATTTTCAACAAGAATTGGTCTTTGTTTACATTTTCGCCGGGCGAACATTCATCACTTGTTTCATATTACAGTATAGGGCATTTTTGAATTTTGTCAAATCTCATTTTATGTTTATGGCAATGTATTATATTGATGATATACATGTCCAAGTATGTATAAAATATAATTTTGGCTAGTTGAAATTATTTATTGTGATCTTAATGAGCCTTTGTCATCAAGCCATTGTGAACCCAAAAACAAAACGTGAACTATATGTTTGTTGCCTATTACCCATACATACATGCTCTAGATTGAAAATGACGACAAAAGCCATGCCAGCAGAGTATATGCCCTCATGGGCCTCTTGTTATGTTGATATTTAGAATATTAATGTCATGTTTTACTCTTATGTTGAGTTTATATTATTATTATCATGTTAGTAGTAATTTATTGAAAATGATTGTTCCAACAGTTTCATTAATTACTATACGAAAATTAAGTAATAGTCTAGTCTCAGTTCATCCTTTATACGTCAAAAACATAAGTCGCTCACTGCTCAGTATGGTTTTAGCATGGTAATATTTATATGTAAATATAACACACTCAGTTTGTTAAGTGTACGGTTACTGTAATATGTTCTGTTCTGTTATTTTCTATGAAGGGAAAACAATCTTCAATCGACAAAAAACTAACGTTTGACATATAAGGTGAGACTAATGTTTTAATAAGCAAACGTGAGCCCTCGTGCCTTCGTTCTCAGCTATAAATTGACTGTGACATTTTTGGAAACAGCTATTTATTGTGAACAGATTACCCCTGGTAATGACTGCTTGATGAGCGTTAATAGTGGTTTCAGACGGAATTATGATGAAGCAATATATAGTTGCTTATGTAAATGAATAAACCTGTCGGTCATGACTTTTTGCATGATGAAAATTTCACTTATAGGAGAACACATTTTATGTTAATGCAACGTCAAAATCATCCGTTGTCACAACAGAAATATTTGAAGAATGGAAATATTGCTGTCTAATTCCGAAAACATGTGAGAAAAGGTTTGCTCTTCTAAGTTCCAATTACTGAACTCGTTATTATTAAAAGTAATGTCATTCAAAACCGATTTGATATGTCTCATTCTTTACCTTTCAGACTTCCTGCTAATCAAATCCTATACTAATTTTATAATTGAACATTATTATTTTAAAAAACCGGTTCAAATAATTGCCAATTGACAAAACACATGTATTTTACAGGATAAAAATAGCTGGCCATGTCTTCTGTTTGATAATTGCCTCAGTCAAAATAATTTCCCTCGGGAAAGTTTTTTTATTCCACTGTGTTATTATCACCCAAAAGACATGGTCAACCATATATTATTTTATTGGTAAACCGGGGAATACAAATTATTATCGAAACAAATGAATGCAAGTTTATCAGTTGAAATTGTATTAAACAACACCATATCAATCTGTATACCAGTTAATGAAATAGTAACGCTCTTAGTGAAGTCTTACGTGCATTGTGAATGCCTATTCGATTGTAACCCCAAAACCCATTATGAAGTACTTTAATGCCCGATTATCAAATATGCATTACTCAATGGTGGACTAACAGTATGAATGGATAGCAACAGCGCAGGTGCAACCACTCTGAACTGTATTTACGGAATACAACAATGGGAAACGCATATTCCGTTCTGCATATCACGACGTGTGTTAGATTACAATAAAACACTTGAAAATAAACTAAATGAGACTGCCGATGTTCGATGACAATCAGTTTTTAGACTGTCGGCTGCAAGCCGACAGTCTTTAGAGAGCGGTATTTCAGAAACGCGACTAGTCGCCTGGCACGACATATTGAACATGAATATATTAATACACACCACCTGCGTAGCAACAGAACTACTTACGTGAATGTGGGGCGTCAAGTACCTGCTTATGTGTATTTAACGCGTTATTGCCTTTTTTTATGTCAAACATTGCGTGTTACTCTTAGTATAGTTGTACCGTTGCAATTTGGTAAGTTTTATTGAACAAAATAATGAAAAATAATGAAAGTATAGCATTTACATACGAAGTCATTTTACCCTACATCCAATAGTAAGCTACACCACATGTTTGCACCCCGTGTGACGTCACACATATCCCGGCATTCAAGACTGACCCGGCAAACCCCGGCAAAGAACTTATTTTATGAATGAAAGCTATTAAGAAATAAATCATACGCGGTTAAAGAGTTCATGTCATGTAATATTTTGTGAAATAGCTTTTATGTTTCAAATGATTTTTTTCAGCAGCAATCGAACTATTGTATTTGTTTGAGTAAATTATTTGGATTATACCTATCACAGTGTGTCAACGTTATGCCTATTGTTATTTTGGACTATAGGGTGTAGTTTTTAAAGTCATACACAATATGGCGGCGATTTATTCGGAAATGAAATTGAATGTTACTTCGAACACGTTCTTCTACAAAATAACCGACCTGTATTTAGTGCTATTGCTTTAACATCAATCGAAGCAAAAATGGCATCAATGTATGCGTCTAAAAATGTTAAATTTAGATGGAGACAATCCAGAAATGAGCTGCCAGGAAGTGATCGATTTCGGACACGAAGGTACGTGTACATTAGTCTGAAATAATAGACGTGTTATACGGGATTCTTCCAATCCCTAACGTCTAAACGGTTTTGTGAAAAAGGCGGGGGTGTTTGAAAAATATTGAAATTGTATTAAGTGAAGTATTTTATGGTTGAAATGGATAATAAAGTAGATTTATATTCATATTTTACCATGGAAGTGCAAAGCTATTTTGCAAAAAACAAGCATTTAATGCATTAAAACACATTATTCACATTTTCATTAAAAGGAAAGTTGACTGACACAGACAACAATTATGCCAAGTGGAACAACTTGACCCAATCGTAATAATTCGGCCACCTCCGACAAGCTTCGAGATAATACAATCGTAACAACTCGGCCTTGGCCGAACAATCTGAACACCTCAGCCAGTATCCAACAGGGATTGACTATCTCGAAGCTTACCGAAGATGGCGAGTTGTTACAATTGATGGCCGAAATGTTCCGATTGTTGTAAAATTGTGAACAGCAGCCTTGCAGGTGCCCTTCATGTATATATTGTTATGTTTTGACAGAATGAAATGAAGAAAAAACCATCAAACTCATAATTATTTGCTTGATTTTACTTTTTGGTTACGGAATTTATATAAAATAACATTATCTGGTAATATTTCTTGTTTTTATGATATGTTATAGATGCAATATGCTTTAACCCGGACTCCCGATCGGAATAACTACCCACTTTTCGTACAAAACAATTTGTACGTGAAGGATTATTTTGCTGTATCAAAAATCGTAAAAAAAAACAGTCAACATACAATTATTTGGACTAGAAGGTACATCTAGCTGATCTACATCGCTTAGACTAAATATTTGTACGTTGACGGACTCTTTTTACGATTAAAAAAAAATGTATATATATATATATGGCAAATCCTTCACTACAACATCTTCATGTTACTTTCAATTCAGAGTTGATTATTCACTAAAATTATTTCGCATTTTTAATTGTTGTTTAACCTGAAACGTCTCAACCATCAAAAAAGAATATATCTGCTTCAATAGTCTAAAAAAATAGACGTGTTATATGGGATTTTTCCAATCCCTTACGTCTAATCGGGTTTGTGCAAAACAGGGTGGGGGTTGAAAGATATTGAAATCGTAGTTAGATAAGTATTATATGTTTGAAATAGATATTAAAGGTTTATATTCGTATTTTAGTTATTACCATGTAAGTGCAAAGTGCAAAGATTTTTTTCACAAAACAAGCATTTAATGCATTTAAACACAACCATTTTACATCTATGTAAATCTATGCACCGCAGCCTTGCAGGTGATCTTCATGTATAACAGTTTATATCATTATGTTTTGACAGTATGAAATGAAGAAAAACACTCATCAAACTCATAATAATTCGTCAGCTTTTATTTTTTGTGTACATAACTCATATTTTAGATATATATAATTATCTGACCCGGAATCCCAATCGGAATAGCTACCCACTTTTGGTACAAATAAATTGTATGTGAAGGATATGCCATTTCAAAATTTGTAAAAAGATCAGTTAAGTTACTATCATTTGGACTAGTGCTTCAAGTGTTTGATTTATTGTCTCTATAATGTATAATGCACCTGTCAATTGTAGAGCCAAGCTGGGAGCTGCCTAAAAATCAGTTACCAAGTTAGCTCAGTTTGACAGATCTCCATGCAAGTGTTCACATGGTCGTGGGTTCAAGCACCTTTTGTCCACCTTTTGTCGTCTAGGGAACTTCTTTAGCCCTAAAAGGCTAGTAAATCCCTTTAAACTGCTTCGTCTGTACACCATACCAGTAGCATCTTTTCTCAAAGGTTTACTTTAGAACCCATCATCCAGGAGTAAACAATTATGATTTTTTTATTAAATATTACAGGCCATGTTCTTTTGTAAACTTTCAGATTGAGAAGTGCCTGGATACAAGGCTAGTATTGTTAACATCATTTGATACAATCAACTGGAACAAAGCTGAAATGGCTGCCTGACCTGACTTAAAAATTGGATGGCAGTACATCAGACTAGAAGATTACAAGTATTGAGGTGGACAAAATGATACCTGAGCCTACCAAAGCTGACAGATTGCACAAGAAACACATAAATGCAGGTATTTACTGAGATATTGTAATTATTTTTTGAAACTTCTCATTCATTTAGGAAGTTCAGTTGAAACAAAAAAAAAAAGTTGGCAAAAAAAATGAACAAAGGTATATACATTTTGAATTCTAATTCAAATGAGAACTTTACTGGCCAGCACAAAATGGTAAAATGCTAGTCTACCAATATAAATGTGCCTGGTTTGAATCCGTAAAGCTGATGAATGTACTGGTTGTGTAGCCAGGATGTGAGTAGGTCTGCACTTGGCTGATAATGCATATCATATGTTTAAGCTGCACTCTCACAGATTGTCTGTTTTACCAACTCTTTTTTTATTTCTTGGTCTTGTAATGAATTATTTTATGCGAATTTCTGAACACTGGACATAACAGACAACTGGAAAAAGGGGATCGCTGCTTTCTTATATTAATTCAGTCAAAAAAGACAACTGAAAATATTGGAACGCTGTTTTCTTATTTTAATACGGTCAAAAGATGATGTTCTGTGCCAAAAATCTCATTATTAGTAAAGCGTTAGTAATGCTTTTAACCATAAAACCAATAGTTACAAATGTAAATATAAAAAACATGATCTTATCCTTTGTCAGCAGTCTTATTTCATCAGTTTTCATACTGCTTTTCATTAGCTTATTCCAATCCAAAAAGTAAAAGAAGTTGTCAAAACCTTCAATCTGTGACTGAGAGTGCAGCACTCTTACAGATTGAATGTTTTGACTACTTTATTTATTTTTTGTCTTGGAACGGGCCAATTTATGTGAAAATGCACGTTAACCATTCATATAAGATTGCTGACAATAAATTTGTCAGAAAATGTTTATATTTAAGTTCAAAATGTTTTATGCATTTTTCTTAAACCGTTAGTAACGCTTTAAGCCATAAAACCTTTGTTTTCGACCTGAAATATGGAAGTCTGCAATCTAATTTTTTGTCAGTAGTCTTATATCACTGGTTTGCAGATATTTTAGCAAAAAAATTGGTCATTCCAAGACAAAAAATACAAAAGTTGTAAAAACAGTAAATCTGTGAGAGTGCAGCTTTAAATGACTAAATGTTTTGATTTGGCTCAATTTTCACCTAAAATCTTATAGTTTTGTGGCATCTAAATGGTTTGTTTTTAACAACATTACATGTGCATATGTATATATTTGTTCTTAAATTTGTAATTTAGATTGGAAGATTCATTCTCTGGAAAGTAGAAAAGGGCATGTTACATACTGTTATCACTGCCATGACAGAAACCATATTGGGGAGCTGGTCCACCTGTAGGAAGAATTGCGCTATTGGTTGGAGCAGCACTAATACCCAGCCATACACCAGCACTTAGTTTGTCATAGGGAGCATTTCTGAGCAGTTATGGAGACCACTAACTATGCAGGTATGTCATAATCAAAATCTTGGTTTATATATTTTTTTATAATTTAGCACCTGTTGAAAAGAAATTTATTTCTAGATTGAAGGCACACACTATAGATTGATGCCCAAAAATATATTTCTTATTTTAATGCATTATCATGTCTAACTCATTTGACTTAAATGATCAAAGCAAAAGAAATGCAAATGATTAATCTGCAGATATACAAATGTAAGCTTTTTTAACTGGGGAAATTGTTGCCACTTGTCTATTAATTAAAGAACACATTTATAATTAATAATGTTTAATCCGTACACAAATCATATGCCTTCTTTGTTTTAACCATCAATGTCAAAGAGTCCAGCATGATAATGCATTAAATTGAAAAAAATGAATTAATTTATATGAACCCTTAAAAACAAAGACATTTCCTAAATCCAATAAAAAATAATTGAATATTGATGCAGAGTTCAGTTAGAATATAATACAACTCTTTTTGCAGTTGTTGCAGTGAAACTTACACCAGTGTGTTTTCTGTGGAGATAAAGAGATAGTGTCCAGCAATGAAGACCCAAATCAAGATCTGACCTTGTAAGGCCAATATGAAATAACTGTGTGGGAAAATGGGAAAAACCTGCAGTCAGGAATGCACGGAAATCATCAAAACAACAGTGTTAAATTAATCTTGAATAACTTGACATTTATTTTGTTTGACATATTTATTCATGGTGCAGTGAAAACATTCTTTTTTTCTCATGGTTATTTAAATTCAGAATTGATAGGAGGGAACATTACTATGTAGTTTCATGTTCATAGTCAGATCAAAACCCATGTACATGCCCAAATGAGCATTCGAAAATATCAAAATGGTACTTGTTGTATGTAGTTGTAAGTTAATTAACATAATAAACAAAAATATTTAATAAATTTCAATTTGTTATGCCCCTTTCAAAGAAGAGGAGTATATTGCTTTGCACATGTTGGCCGCTACGTCCGTCTGTCTGACAGTAGACCAAAGCTTTTCCGGGTGATAACTCGACAATTCCTAGACCTATTGTCAAACTTGACATGAAAGTTTGGTTTAACCAGTAGATGACCCCTTTTGATTTTAGGGGTAATATGGTCAAAGGTCACAGTGACCTTGAACAGGAAGATGTCAAACCATACATCTGACTGATAAGTTGACAATGCCTGTACCTATGGCCCTCAAACTCAACATGGAGGCTAAGTCTGACTATTAGAAGATCCTATTGATTTAAGGGGTCATTGGGTCAAAAGTCAAGGTCACAGTGACCTTGAATGCTAAAAGGTTGTACTAATAATGACTGGACAAAGCCTGCACCCATGGCCCTTGAACAACTTGACTTTGGGGTTGGGCCTGACCAGTAGGTGAGCCCTATTGATTTGTCACAGACCATTGAACGCAAAAAGCTTGCCTGTGTGACAACTCGACAAAGTCTGCACCCATGGCCTTCAAACTTGAAATTTAGGTTTGGGGTGACAAGCAGATGACCCCTTTGGATTTGGAGGTCAAGGTCACATCTCCAATATTGGTCATTAAAACTATGTCATTTACTTATTCCCTGCTGCTAAGAGGATACATGTTTATCAGCAAATATCAGCCACCATCTGAATATGAGTGAAAACTGTACCAACTACCCTCATACTTTGAATAGCATAATCTTAAAACTGCCTCAAAGGCATCTTTTGTCAATGAAAAACCAGCTGTCATTTCGGTCCATGCATATTTCATTCAATTGTCCAGATATTCTTGACAACATGGCGCTAATTAATGCTGCAGGTTTGAAATTTAATACATTAGTTTTTTTTCTTCAGCACCATGCAGATTTAACACTTAACACTTATAATAAAAACAAACTAGAAAACAAATTTTAAAGATATTAGTTTTTTTCATGGTATGATGCCACAGCACCATGCAGATTTGTTTTCACTTTTATATCAAAGAAAGTAACTCGAGCACAAATTTTGTAGATATGTGGACTCTGTTGATAGAAGTTCTGGGAGGCATTTTTAGGCTTGAAAGAGCATATTTTAAAGTTATATTTTTATTATGTCCCTTGAATCTTGGGTATAGTTTGTATTTGCATTTTTAAAGACATTGGCTTCAACAGACCCTAATGAAATGAAGGAATGTAATTGCTTACTGAAACTGTTATAAGCGACGTCATAAATTGAAGCAATTTTAACATAATGAATATGCATATAACTAATTTAAAGCGGTTCAAAATTAGGAAATTTGAATTAAGAATCTTGTAGGCCATTGGATACATGATTAAGTAGGGCCAATATATTTGTGCTTATTATAATCACATTTATCCTTCTTCATCTACCTTAAAGAGTGTTCATCATTTGTATAAAATCATTTGATCACGTTTCATTTGAAAGAACTTTGCGGTAGTGTTTGCTTGCGTCAGTTACATCACCGACAGTCTTGCAGCGCTTTCAGCGCTTTGATTAAATGTCCGAACAGAAACGATAAATACGATCAATTTGTTAGCGGACAGCAGCGATTTTATTATATCAGAGGATGACATTGTGATAGCCCTAGGATCGTGTCAGAAAAACAAATTGTGTTTTTATGGTGTTTACTGTGACAACATCAAGCAATGTAAAACTGTTTTGCTGCTTGTGTTTCAGTAATGTTTCTCAAAAATGGCAGTGCTCGGTTTCTGTCCATTTGAAATAAAAATATATCATTATGCATCATAAAGAGGCGGCAAAGAAGACAAATTTGTTATCAATAGATACAAATATATATCATTATGCTCTACCCATTTGATATTATGTGGATTCCTTTACACACAATTGATATGCGTAATAAAGTTGATAAACACGGATTGTTATGAACTAAGTTGTCTATGGCGAAGGACTGCATAGACAACGGTGACAACGAAGGGATTGTTGAGACATATTTTGAGTGCGGGTATGCTCACTTTGGTGTCGTTGTTTGGTTGGAATCACACTAACATCGGAATCGAATTGCTTAAAAGACATGTTGGGTTGAATTACTTATGTTTTGATATGCTAGCTGGTCCGTAATTGTGTGGTCAAAAAGCATTTTTGATTTCATTTCTTTTTGTATGATGTGACAATTGATATGTGACTTCGAATTTTTAATGAGCCATTTAACCATAAATATATCTGTAAATTAAATTTGGTTTAAACGTCTGACTTTACAATAGAAAGGCTGTGGTCGAATTGTAATTTTGTTGTCAAAATCCTTAAGTTTCCTTGGGTCACATGAACCCATTTTCCCAGGAACGGGAATAAATTCCCAGCGTCTAAGCAAATGTGCCATGTACAGAAAATAACGCGCACGTGCGAAAGGTTCACCAAGACATGAGCGCCGTGCGTAACCAAATGGTATCCAACTGAAAACAACAAAAACAAGTACCTTTATTTATGAATGAAAATATTTTACCAGAAGATATTTTGAAGTTAAACGAGGATCAGGAAAAAAGAAAAATGGTCAAAACGAGGAAAATCAATTATTCTGGAATATTGAAGCAATGGGATGGTGGTAAAACACTATGTTTGTTGTTCATTCATCACAACGGGCAATCATTGATGCCACAGCATCTTGAATTGCGTTGAAAATGCTACAACGGTCGTCCTCTAAGTGCCAAGGAAAATTAACGTTAAGGGTGATTATGCTTTCTTACTTTTCCTTTTCTAAGGTTTATACGTGTAAAATTAAACAATTTGGTGAATGTAGTTCCTCATAGGATTGGCCATGTTTTATGTTACATGTAACAATAATCAATACCCTGATTGTCCGGAACTTGCATAACTTGCTAGAGCTAAATGTTGGCAGCATGAATAACTGGATTTCCATGACAATTATTAGCAGTTTCCTCCCATACATATTAGTAGATTTTTATGGACAAAATGTTGAACTCCAATAATTGCCCGCCATGTACATGTACTTCATAAAGCGTCAACAAAGAAATGTAATAGTTCAATGGTTTAATTGGTTCAAAGCGAAAATCTCGTTTCTTGTGCTATACTCCTAACATACTTAATTCTTAATGGGTGGTGCCTTGGTAGAATCTGTCCATCCTGGTCAAGGAAACGTTCTGGCCTAAACTTCCAGGGATCTCCCCAAATATCCTCGTCGTGGTGCACAAACCAGACATTTGCCATAACCTAAAATGTAGATTTCTAATGCATACATAATTTTAGTCAATGATTATTATTTTTTTAATCTCGACTCATTTCAGCGATTATCAGATTCGATCAGCTATAAAGTGATATTTAATGTTACTTGATAATACTAGCATAAATGCAAAATGTCTTTAATACGCACTGTTGTCTTTTTCGGAACATCGTAGCCCTCAAATTCTAGATCCTTGTTGCATTCCCTTGAAACTAGAAACGGTGCCACGGTAATAAGTCTGTGCGCTTCCATCTCTATAGCTTCCGTAAAAGGACACCTTTTCCTGTCGCTGCTATGTGCCTCATCTGTACAACCAATGGCCGCGCAAAGTTCAGCGCATGCGCGCTTTTGATATTCAGGATGATGCAGCAGCATTGAGATTGTACTTGAAAGGACCGACCACGTAGGCAGAACACCTAAAAATATCTTGGAATTATATAGTGAAAATATCGTGTTAGAATGCGGTAATTTTAGGAGTAAGAGAAATGCCATATTTACCTGCGTTGAATGTTTCTAAGATGGCTGAATGTATCCGCTCATCTGTAAAAAGTGGCGATTTCCCTTGATTTATATCAACCTCTTGGGAATCAAGCAGTTGGTCTACAATGCCTCGTGGATTGCCTGGCGTCCGTCCTTTCTATAGATAAAATGGTTATTTAACAGTAAGTAATTTTGGCAGATCACTTGGCATGAAAGTATTTCAATATAGTTGAATATGAATGTTAAACCAATCTGTATTGATATTTCTATCAGTTAATCTGATATGTATTGCTTAAGTCGAACCGCAGAATATAGCAATATGCCTATTCTTTTATGTATCATAATGATAAAGGAGCTGTATAAAACATATTATTAATTTGGATAACTTGAATAAGTTACAAATACACGAATTTCAGTTTTAATTATATGGGTTGATATTTGTCATAATGTATTGTGTATATCAGGGCACATTTGACGACCACGTTCACATATATGTCCATACTAATTAATAATCATCACTAACATAATGTCATGAATCGTGTACCTTGTGCTCTGTAAAGAAGTCCTGTATAATTCGACTCTTTGCAGCCTCCTGGCGATCGTAGACTGTTTTGTGTTCTCCTGGCACGAATCGAAGGAACGGGAAAGACGCCATTAAGAAATTTGTCACCGGAAGAACAAAAAAGTTAGTTCCTTCAATGAAGTCCCATATCATATCAATACCAGGATCATCTTCCTTGAACGCTTCTCCAGTCAGCTGGGGAGGATAAATGTACTTTTAAGAGTAATGTTGTGTTATAAATGTATATGGAAGCAATGTAGTGCAATTGTGCAACTTGATCAAGCAATGTATGTTAACATGAAAAAAGCTACTGTGTAAATGTGCCATGTTATCAAGAAGTTTATAAATAGTTGGAAAAAGGAACTGTGAAATTGTGCAACTTTATGAAACATTGTATGTAAACATGGAACATGGAACTGTGTAATTGTGCAAACTTATCAAGCATTGTATGTAAACACGGAACATGGAACTGTGTAATTCTGCAAACTTATCAAGCATTGTATGTAAACACGGAACATGGAACTGTGTAATTCTGCACACTTATCAAGCATTGTATGTAAACACGGAACATGGAACTGTGTAATTCTGCAAACTTATCAAGCATTGTATGTAAACACGGAACATTGAACTGTGTAATTCTGCAAACTTATCAAGCATTGTATGTAAACACGGAACATTGAACTGTGTAATTCTGCAAACTTATCAAGCATTGTATGTAAACACGGAACATTGAACTGTGTAATTGTGCAAACTTATCAAGCATTGTATGTAAACACGGAACATTGAACTGTGTTATTGTGCAAACTTATCAAGCATTGTATGAAAATTAATTGTGTAGTTGTGCAATTTTATCAACCATTTTATGTATACGTGGAAAAAGAAACTGTGTAAAATGTTATCAACCATTTTATGTATACGTGGAAAAAGAAACTGTGTAAAATGTTGTCATGCATTTTATTTAAATATGGAAAAGAAAACTATTTATAAGGACGCTATTTCTAATTTTTCTAATCTACATATATCTGTACATAATACAATGAAAACTACAGGGACATTCCCAGTAGTCAAACAGTCAAAAATACAACCTGTCATATAAAGACATGTATAAAGCATGATTACTTATTTTAAAAAGTGCCCCTTTGTATGATTCTAGAAAAGATCTAGAATTTGATGGAAAGAGTAGTTGTCCTTTCACAATACATATTGAGCACGTGTATTTCCGGGCACCAAGATTTCAACTATGGACAATAAACGTAAAGAATACCAACGTGGTTCTAAAGTATAATACTTATCCATTACTTTGTGTACGCTCTATTTAGAAGTTTTACAGAGAACTAGGGACGTTTAGGATAATACGCTATATGTGGAAACTCAAAATTTAACATTGTAACATGCATCTACATTCACTCGCAAATAGTTGAATGAAATTTACTACGCAGGATTCGGGTAGAAAATGAATGAATATTCGGTAGGCAATGAGTGGGGGGGGGGGGGTGTAGGGTGTCTACACCTTCAATTATTGATTCACACAATGGCCGATGACCAAACTCGATAGGTAATTCCACAAATTCAGGTTTTCTGTGTTTTCGAATGATTACATCATCTGTTTGGACATTACTAGGAACATAATCACCTGTATGGTGGTAAGAATTATTGAGCTTTCTGGTAATTAGTAACAAGACTGATGTTCCTTTGCATTTCAATTGCTGTCCTGTGTAAACCATATTTATTTAAATTTTAAAATTGGCCAGGTGTTTACATTGTATTAACGTATAAATAGAATTCGATTTAAATGTGTCACAGTGTGCAAAAGGAGAATGACCAACATAAGCATTTAAAGGTATCAATTAATCTAGTGAACGATTGTCTTAAAAAGCAATGGAAACATCAGTAACAATACCAGGGCCGATATTCATAAAACACCTTAAGTCATTTCCTAACTAACGTCATTATCTTAAGTTAAGTATTTTACCTGTCATATATTATATAATCGCTTCATAATATCTGAAACATTTTCTTTTCATTGGTTTGATTCAAATACATCCTTTCATGTTAAAACACTTATATTTTTCTTTTAATTTGACTTCGAAAATACCACCCAAGGATTCCGTAATGTATTGGCCATACAAACACTAAACGAGATACTCTATATTTCAAATAATCAGTTCATTATGCGATTATTCTATCAACAAAAAGTAGGGCGTCAAAGTACAGCCAAATGTACGCACTGAAATGCTCACACATAATACCGATCTCTTTTACTAAATGTTCTATGCAACGTATAAACGTGTTAGTATTAAAACACTATTTGCTCTTTGCATCATTTCACAATACAGCGTTAAGCTCAACGCTTCTTAACTCGCGTATGGAAACACTTGACGGTTGCGTTAAATAGATTCAATACGTTTTCCGTATCGCAAATAATTTACATTGAATGTCATAAGAGCATTAGCGTCAAGAAAAGAGTACAACATACAGCTATGCAGATGGTGTTGGCGACGGAGTGTCTTAGAAGATCGACAACCTCTATTTCTCCGTCACCGAGTGCCTGTAATTGACGGTCCAGTCTTTGTAGTTCAAGCCCGATTCTTCGCTCAAATCTGTCTCTCCCATCTTCGCCGTAAAAGTGAAAACACCCGTTGATCACTTTCCGCATCTCCCCATGGACGGGACTAAATCCGTCTTGCCAGAACACAACGGACTGGCTGCCATACAGAAAACGTTCAGCAAAAAATGTTGGCGCGCGGTCGTTCATGTGACGTTTGTAGTCCTCTCCAGCTAGTGCCAACTTAATGGCACGAAAGCTATTCAGACACATGATTTTCTGTCCAAATAAAGTGAACATAAAATATTATCCTTGTTCTTTTGACATATCGAATAGCTTCGCGTGCATGTTCTCGTGGTTCATTTCCAAACCATGTCCAATAAACGGAAGCCCTTTTGGTCCCGGAAATGTCTTTTTGTGTTTAGAGTTTCTCCATCTTTCGAACAAGTATAAAAACACCAAAACCAGGACTGTATATACAACAATCATCTTCATGAGTATTCCTGAAAGATAAATAAGTAAAACGTTACACAGTGAAACATGAACATTATATCCAATGCCCTCGTTTGGATAAATTTTTCAACCTTTCCAACCGACCAACGATACTTAGCCTAGTATAGCCTACATGTTACGAAAGTAAGCTACTAGTATCAAACTTACCTAGTTAAGTCTTAACGCATACAACAGATAAACTAAACGATACGCATGTAAAAGTGATGCTAACAATGTGTGAAGAAACTTTTTGGCATCTTTAATGTGGTTTCATCTTGTCGAATTCACAAAATAATCTTCATATTTGACACCATGTGTTGGCTATTGCCATTTATTAATTTAACATCCGTATTTTTTTGGTGAACAAGTTTTTTATATTCGGCAAAAACCCTTTTCTCATTTAAGCACATATTAAGACACCTATTTTTTAAAACGAAAGGTTTATGAGACCAAACTTGTTTGAGATGAAAGTCAGTTCTTAGATTTATGTAGACCAGAATCCTTAAGAAATTTAAGATGAAATGATGCCTTCACTCCTTGTTTTTAACACTAAAATACACAATCTGAGTTTCCCGAAATTCTATAATTAACAAATTAATAATATTCTAGTCAGAAGGCATTTGAACTTTTACTATTTATTAGAATAAAAATGTGATTAAAAAGTGTGTTTACATTCTTATGTTGCACTCTTAAAGCTTCACTCTCACATATTGAACGTTTTGACATTTTTTATTTATTTTTGTCTTGGAACGAGCCAATTTTTGCGAAAATCCATGGAAACCTGTTAAATAAGACTGCTGACAAAAAAATAGATCCCAGATTTTTATATTTAAGTTCAAAAATTGATCTTTTATGCTTTTTTCTTAAACTATTAGTAACGATTTAGTCCATAAAACATTAATTTTCGAACGGAAATATGAAAATCTACGATCTGATTTTTTGTCAGCAATCTCATATTATTTGTTTGCAGATATTTACGCAAAAATTTGCTCTCTCCAAGACAAAACAATAAAAACGTTATAAAAATGGTAAATCTGTGAGAGTGCAGCTTTAAGTTATCTCGTTCTGATTATTATACTCTAATAATTTATTTGTGTTGGGTTTGAAAACATTTCTTTGGGTAATCTAATGACATGTTTTAGGAAAGACGGGCAAGAGTTATAAACTATTTGGGATTTTATCACATATTTTCAACTTTCCATTTCAACACAGGTTTGTTCAATGCATGTAAATTATAATGATGTAGTTTGTTGTTGATCGAATTAGATATATTATTGTATATAAAACGCATTAGAACATACTAAACATAATCCATTTGCTCTTGGGGGATTAGACAAAAAATGAACCATTGAAATACCTATATACGGGATGACTGATACTCGAGCCAGTTACATTTGTTGAACAAAAGAGAGACCCTTTTGACACCATTGCTAAGCCTCCAAAGCTTTGATAATGATAATCTAAGTCGGAGCTCAGTGTCTGTCTTCTGGGTGAATTGTTGCACTCAGACCAATGTTACACGCCCTTTTAAACCGGGACAGACCCCTCGGGCGTCTTTCATCTGGTTGTTAAAATATTATTCATCGTTGTTAAACAGCCATTTATTCCACCTTCTTAACTATTATTTTTCAAAATGTCAAATTAATAAAACTTTATATGAATAGAAACAAAGACAATTATCTATAAATAATTTCTTTGTTGATCACTTGACTATTTTCAATGTATTCTCTTTTGGGATTACGCTGTTAATTATGTGACGTCCAGTACGGCTTTACATCTTCATTATTTATACTGCGTTGTAAAACCTGAGATTTGTTTGTTCCAGAAAGGCTTTGCATGTTTATTACATTTACTGCGAGGCAATGCCTGAGATTTGTTTGCTCCAGTACGGCTTTGCATGTTTATTAAATTTACTGCGAGGCAATGCCTGAGATTTGTTTGCTCCAGTACGGCTTTGCATGTTGATTAAATTTACGGCGTGGTAATGCCTGAGATGGGTTCGATCCAGTATAGCTTTGCCAGTTCATAATGTTTTTTTACAGCGAGGTTATGCCTAAAATGGTTTCGTTCCAGTACGGCTTTGTATGTTGTACTGCATGTACTGCATGGGAATGCCTGAGATGGGTTCGTTTCATTATAGCTTTGAATATTCAATATTCTTCCTGCGTGGGAATGCCTGAGATGGGTTCGTTTCATTATAGTTTGAATGTTCAATATTCTTATTGCGTGGGAATGTCTGAGATGAGTTCGTTTCATTACAGCTTTGAATATTCAATATTCTTATTGCGTGGGAATGTCTGAGATGGGTTCGTTTCAGTATAGCTTTGAATATTCAATATTCTTCCTGCGTGGGAATGCCTGAGATGGGTTCGTTTCATTATAGTTTGAATGTTCAATATTCTTATTGCGTGGGAATGTCTGAGATGAGTTCGTTTCATTACAGCTTTGAATATTCAATATTCTTATTGCGTGGGAATGCCTGAGATGGGTTCGTTTCATTATAGCTTTGAATATTCAATATTCTTATTGCGTGGGAATGCCTGAGATGGGTTCGTTTCATTACAGCTTTGAATATTCAATATTCTTATTGCGTGGGAATGCCTGAGATGGGTTCGTTTCATTATAGCTTTGAATGTTCAATATTCTTACTGCATGGGAATGTCAGTAATGTTAAAACTGTGGGAGTGAGAATCGTTTTAACGATTATTTGCTCATTTTGCGAGACTCATTTATAGGATGTTTTGGACCTTTGAGAGGTACATGTATAAGATAAATAATGTATAACGTTTTGGGTCTTTACAAGACAAGAATAAAAAATAGAAATAAACAAAAATGCTATATATCGATGTTGCTTTTTGCTGAAAAAGGGTGACAACTGCTACATATCACGACTGGGAATAAGGAGAAGTGTTATTTATCTTAAACATGTTTTATAGTCAAAATGATCGAACAATCTGAGACGTTAGATTGCGAGTTTAGTTAAACAATTACTTCATACTCCTGAGCCGCTGGGTTGCGCGTTGAGCCTTTTGATCGAGTTAAAACATGGGCGAATGCTAATTCAGTAAATTATAGCATGTGTAATAATGATTATTTATCTTTATGATAGCGGGAGATAAACGCTACTAATAATTCCAAGGGTATACGCTTAGTTCATATGGTACTCTGCCAGCTTTTAATATAATATCGCGAATCCAGATAGTTTAGTTTTGACCTTGAAGTTTTGAGCAGACGAGCTTCGTTTAAACAAGAAAACCCCTTGGCATTTAAGATGCTCACCTAGTGATACATTTTGGATGTCTGATGACTTTATGTTGTATTGATATGTAAAACGTATGAAAAAGACAACAGCTATTTATAACTTTCCTTTTTTAGGTCAGGTTAATGCTAGCTATTAAAAAGCAGATCCTATTGCCTCCAGCGGATGAACATCTATTACGTTCAAGGCCATCAGATGGGCTGGACATTTACAAGAGCTCTTTAGTTTTCTTGCCCGCCTAGTAATAGTTGAGTTTAGTATCAACGTAAATTGAAGATAAAAGGCAATAGTTTGATACAACCTACTAAAACTATGTTTTGGAAACAGATTAGTTCTAAACATTAAGGTGAAATGTCATTGTAGCTCACTTCACGATTAATTTATGAAACAGATATATTCAACATTGTCTTACTTAACGTAATAAAGATAAGCACGGGTTAGTGTCATATGAGTTAGAGTCTCTTTGACACACTTTTTTTATAATACATGTGATTTAAGTGTTTATTACTTAAATATTTATTTGCATACATCTCAAATTTCCCTTATAATTGTGTGATAGGTTTTTGTTACTTATTATGTTATTATTTGCATATAGATTACATTTTCCGGTTTATTAAATATTTATTTATTACTTACATAATAATTTGCATAAATATAAAATAATTTGCGTTTTTTTATTAAAGAGTAATTTGATATTAGGATATTGTTTTACAAATAATCAACGCCAAAACAAATATGAATAATTATGAATATTACCTGTAAACTAAAGTGTTGATTTTGTCTTTGAGGTATAATGGAAAGCATTGCTGTATAACGAGTTTGCTTTTGTGATATAAGGGATAAAATTTCTGCAAACCTGATGCAAATACCGTGAAGAGTTATTTAACCTTATCAACAATCTGAGCTGTTGGATTGCGAGTTTAATAAAACAATAAATAAAGCCCCCTGAGCCACAGGGTTGCGCGTTGAGGGATATCGAAGTCAATTGATGAAGTTAAAACATGACTGAATGTTATTACATGAATTTGAAGTGCGTGTTATCATGATTAATTTTCTTTGTGCTGAAAGTAAAATAAACGCTTCAATTCATATACTGGGTATTCGCTTTTTTTTTGGTTACTACCAGCAAGGTTATCGTAGAATAACTTAGATAACCAAATATTTAAACTTGAAGTTTTGAGCAGACGGGCTTCGTTTTTTCAAGAAAACCCCTTACGTTTAATTTGATAACCTTGCGGAAAAGTGTAATAACGATTACAGGGATTCAAACCAAAATAACAATCTTGGACGATTGATGACTTTATGATATATTAATGTGTATTATGTATGTTAAAAAAGTATAAACTACATTTCTTTTTTGGATTTGAATGCTTTTAAATGTTATTTCTTTCAATTTGGCTTGAAATAAGAACGCAACTATTTGTCATTTATGTAGTTCTCATCGTTATGTTATAGTTACCCTTGATTCGTAAATTCCGATGGTAGATGTATAATGTTCTCCAGATTACGTTGTAATGGATGAAAATACTGATGGATATGAGGAAATCATCTCAAAAATATTTAAAGTATACTGCATGGTCTTATCATGCTGCACTGCAACATTTTACTTTTGCGTAAGATCATTGGTAGAAAGCAGTTTAGGATTTAGCTTGAGTCACAGGGATAATCGATCCCCACACACACAAACACACACAGTTGATCGGCAAATGAACACTAAACACCTAACGTTTACCTGAAATTAATATCATAACAATTAAAACCCTGCTATGTATAAAAAAAATTGTACGTAGTGTTTTTCATAGGTAGGCTCACTTTAGAAGATAATAAAGAAGTGTTCTTGAATGAGGCTGCGATGCATAAAAGCCTATTTACGTGACATTCAAATCCGCCGTAAAATAAAAGTTTTGAATTGTTCCGGAAAGCTCTGCGCATTCAAACGAAGATTCGGATGAAAACGCCGCTAAAATATTGTGATGAATAGTAGGCCTATTGAAAATGTGTCATATGCAATCCAATAGAATACTTTGTGGCACACATTTTATTATATATGTCACATACGCTTATTTATAGTTTGCACTAAGGCTTACCTTAAGACATTTAAGATAGTATTTAGTTTACGTCACCTTTAGGTTACACTAGGTTAAGTGAGTGTCTCGATCGGCTCTAAAAGATAACGAGGGCATGTTTTACTGCGTCACGTTATAGAGTCTGCGTTTAACATATCCATCTTTCAGTTCGTGCGTTATGAGGGATTATCCGTGAAGATGATAATTGTATATACTGCCCTGTTTTTGGTGATTGTATACTTTTTTAAAAGATGGAGAAACTCTCGACACAAGAAGAACGTTCCGGGGCCAAAGGGGCTTCCGTTTATTGGCCATGGTTTGGAAATGAACCATGAGAACATGCACGCGAAGCTATTCGATTTGTCAAAACAACAAGGAGAATATTTTATTTTTAATTTGTTTGGACAGAAAATCGTTGCCGTGCTATTAAGTTAGCACTAGCTGGACAGGACTACAAACATCATATGAACGACCGCGCGCCATCATTCTATGCTGAACGTTTTCTGTATGGCAGCCAGTCCGTTGTGTTCTGGCCAGACGGATTTAGTCCCGTCCATGTGGAGATGCGGAAAGTGATAAACGGGTGCTTTCACTTTTACGGCGATGATGGTAGAGACTAATTAGAGCGAAGAGTCGGACTCGAGCTACAAAGACTTGACAGTCATTTACAGTCTCTTGGGGACGGAGAAGTCGACGTCGTCAATCTGCTAAGACATTCCGTCGCCAACACCATCTGCATAGCTGTATGAATATCGCGAACCCTCTTACGTCCTGCATCAATATCGACCGTCAATAATAGCTGCTTAATTGTATAGTTTTAAAGTTCAAATTGATTGTCAGTGAAATGCATCATTGCATAGCTAATTAAAATCACCTGACGACCTACATTTTGTTAATAATGCATATCGGACGAGTAGCATATGATGTATCGCTCCGCGGCCTAGAGTCCTATATTTTTGTACAGGGTCTTAAATATAGGTTTTCGCTTTAGGCGCTTCACTCGAGTACCCATCGGTTTTTTAATATTATCGTACACATGGTAATTTTGTAAACCTTTTGCAGATTTTAAATTTTAGACTGCTTGAACTGTATGTGATAATTGGTTTCTTTTCGCCTTCATTTGATTATTTTGCAAATTTTGACACATTTCAAATGTTTTGGATATAAATGCAGAACAACCATGTCACTAGCGGATTCAGGGGGAGGAGAGCTCAGCCAGCGTGCGCCGCCCTAAAACGCATAAATTTACTTTCTATTCTAATATAGTTGAAAAAGAGTAAAGGAATACGCCCAAAATGCACCATTTTCGACTAGAAGTTGTTCAGAAGTTTTTTGGGGGAGGAGTACACCCAAACCAACTGTCAGCACTTTAAACCAAATTCATTGAGGGTCTGAGGGAGGGGCGCTTGTCAAAAGGTTGCGCTTCTAAGTTAAGACCCCTAACATCAAATCCTGGACCCGCCCCTGCACACTTCACAAACAAGGAGTGGGTTGCTAATATTTTGATCATTTCCTTTAAATATTTAGCAAAAACAGCTAGAAAAACAATCGACAGCATATTTATTTACACGTACGTGTGTGTATTTTCAATTTATATTTTGCAACACCTACTGGTATACATAATGAAACAAATTTGTTGAGACTGTATGCACAAAGACCTTAAATTTTCTTAATAATTCAAAGAAAACTAGGGAACAATATCAGTAGCCCTGTTTAGAGATACAAGGCAAAAAGACAATGATTGGATCCGCCTTGGAACGGTCAGTGAAACACGAGTTCACTGGAACACGAGTCTACTGGGGGCTTACACTACTTTATATTGCCATAACCTCACACTTGTCCCGACATAAACCAACAAAGTTTTAACAGTACGAGTTAACGGTTACAATCGAAGAAGAGAAGACTAAAGACCAAAACCAACGCAAGGACACAACAGTATATTGTTAAATATTGGGGAACCGCCTTGGAATTGATAATGAAAACATTCAGGATTTCACTTGTTTTACATGGCCATGATCTCACACTTATTCCAACCCAATATTAATCAATAATTACAAAATTAAAAATACAATCAGTTTTCACTGTTTCTCTGGCTGGAGCCATTCGTTTTCAGTTTACGTTTGTAGTTGGTTGTTTTGCTCTGGCTTGATTTATTCGTTTGCAAGTAACGTTTATATTTGGTTGTTGAGTACGCTTCCCCAGTGTATATACTATATTTCACATTTCACTGCATTGACTATAAGTTGATGTTGGCTCCAATTTAGTTTATTTGTTTAAATTTGCAATGAATGATAATTGTTTGGCACTTGGAATAATTGATAATTTTCTAGCCACTTGCAATTTTTCATAATTTGTTGACAACTTGCAATTATTAATAAATGGTTCGCCACTTGCATTTATTGAGGGCAAGTGTGGGCGGTACCCCAATATCTATAAATGGATACCCTGTTGCAGTATCTGATTTAGTTGTGGCTTTGCCTTTTCTGTCTGTCTTTATGTCCTCATTTGCGGCCGTTTAATCGTACAAATTAAAAGCTAAATGTTACAAACATTTCTTAAAGGCCTAGCAAATATGTTTTTTTTAAAAAACAATATAATTTGTTTTTGATATTGGAAGAAACACCAGTCCAGTGTATCTTAACAACATTCTTATTATTTTGTTTGTATACATAAAATGCTTCGTTAAAAAGACGAGTTGCTTGCGTAACGTTGATATCGAACAAGATCGAAGGTTGGGTGCGAACTATGTTTAATCAACAACGAGAAGTATAAGTATTTAATAATTTACTCAAACCTTAGAAGAAATCCTTGAAAATAATTTTCGTTACAAAAGCATTTACGCTTAACAACAAGTGTACTAGGCGAACGTATGATACGGACTCAGAAATCGCAGTGTGCAGAAGGTTTTTTTCTCGGTGTCCATACTTTATGTTCAAATCATATATCGTATTCATATTTTAGACCAAAATATAACATGCACCAATAAACGCCAATAAACGCTTTTTTTTCAGCGTACGAGATAAAAAAAATGCATTTGAGATTACCTCAGGTTTGGTTCCACATTAAAACAGATCTGTATCAAATCATGCCCAGTTTGGTTCCTCATTAAATCATATCAGTATCCCATTACGCCCAGTTTGGTTCCTCATTCAACCTTATCGATATCCCATCACGCCCTGTTTGGTTCCACATTCAACCATATCGGTATCCCATCACACTAAGTTTGGTTCCTCATTCAACCATATCGGTATCCCATCACGCTCAGCTTAGTTCCTCATTCAACCATATCGGTATCCCATCACGCCAAGTTTGGTTCCTCATTCAACCATATCGGTATCCCATCACGCTCAGTTTCGTTCCACATTCAACCATATCGGTATCCCATCACGCCAAGTTTGGTTCTTCATTCAACCATTTCGGTATCCCATCACGCCAAGATTGGTTCCACATTCAACCATATCGGTATCCCATCACGCCAAGATTGGTTCCTCATCCAACCATATCGGTATCCAATCACGCCAAGTTCGGCTCCACATTCAATCATATCGGTATCCCATCACGCCAAGATTGGTTCCTCATTAAACCATATCGGTATCCCATCACACCCAGTTCGGTTCCTCATTCAACCATATCGGTATTCCATCAATCCCAGTTCGGTTCCTCATTCAACCATATCGGTATCCCATCACGCCCAGTTTGGTTCCATATTCAACCGTATCGGTATCCCATCACGCCAAGTTTGAGTTTGGTACCACATTAAACTATATCGGTATCCCATCACACAAAGTTTGGTACCACATTAAACTATATCGGTATCCCATCACGCCAAGTTTGGTACCACATTAAACTATATCGGTATCCCATCACACCAAGTTTGGTACCACATTAAACTATATCGGTATCCCATCGCACCACGTTGGTACCACATTAAACTATATCGGTATCCCATCAAGCCCAGTTTGGTTCCTCATTCAACCATATCGGTATACCATCACGCCCAGTTTGGTTCCATATTCAAGCATATCGGTATCCAATCACGCCAAGTTTGTTTCCTCATTTAACCTTATCGGTATCCCATCATGCCCAATTTGGTTCCACATTAAACCATATCGGTATCCCATCAGGCCCAGTGTTATCCATATCCAACCATATCGGTATCCCATCACGCCCAGTTTGGTACCATATTCAACATTATCGGTATCCCATCACGCCAAGTTTGGTTCCTCATTCAACCATATCGGTATCCCATCACGCCAAGTTTGGTATCATATTCAACTATATCGGTATCCCAAGTTTGGTTCCACATTCAACCAAACCGGTATCCCATCACGCCAAGTTCGGCTCCACATTCAACCATATCGGTATCCCATCACGCCAAATTCGGCTCCTCATCCAACCATATCGGTATCCCATCACGCTCAGTTTGGTTCTTCATTCAACCATATCGGTTTCCCATCACGCCAAGTTTGGTTCCTCATTCAACCATATCGGTATCCCATCACACTAAGTTTGGTTCCTCATTAAACTATATTGGTATCCCACAACGCCAAGTTTGGTTCCACATTCAACCATATCGGTATCTCATCACGCCAAGTTTGGTTCCTCATTCAACCATATCGGTATTTCATCATGCCAAGTTTGGTTCCTCATTCAACCATATCGGTATCCCATTACGCCCAGTTTGGTTCCTCATTTAACCATATCGGTATCTCATCACGCCATGTTTGGTTCCTCATTCAAACATATCGGTATCCCATCAAGCCCAGTTCGGCCCCACATTCAACCATATCGGTATCCCATCACGCCCTGTTTGGTACCACATTTAACATTATCGGTATCCCATCACGCCAAGTTTGGTTCCTTATTAAACCATATCGGTATCTCATCACGCCAAGATTGGTTCCTCATTGAACCATATCGGTATACCATCACGCCAAGTTTGGTTCCTCATTTAACCATATCGGTATCCCATCACGACAAGTTTGGTTCCTCATTCAACCATATCGGTATCTTATCACGCCAAGTTTAGTTCCTCATTCAACCATATCGGCATCCCATCACACTAAGATTGGTTCCTCATTCAACCATATCGGTATCCCATCACGCCCAGTTTGGTACCACATTAAACTACATCGATATCCCATCACACCAAGTTTGGTACCACATTAAACTATATCGGTTTCCCATCAAGCCCAGTTTGGTTCCTCATTCAACCATATCGGTATCCCATCACGCCAAGTTTGGTTCCATATTCAACCATAAAGGTATCCCATCACGCCAAGATTGATTCCTCATTCAACCATATCGGTATCCCATCACGCCAAGTTTGGTTCCTCATTCAACCATATCGGTATCCTATCACGCCAAGTTTGGTTCCTCATTCAACCATATCGGTATCCCATCACGCCAAGTTTGGTTCCTCATTCAACCATATCGGTATCCCATCACGCACAGTTTGGTTCCTCATTCAACCATATCGGTATCCCATCACGCCAAGGTTGGTTCCTCATTCAACCATATCGGTATCCCATCTCGCCAAGTTTGGTTCCTAATTCAACCATATCGGTATCCCATCACGCCCAGTTTGGTTCCACATTCAACCATATCGGTATCCCATCACGCCAAGTTAGGCTCCACATTCAACAATATCGGTATCCGATCACGCCAAGTTTGGTTCCTCATTCAACCATATCGGTATCCCATCACACCAAGTTTGGTTCCTCATTCAACCATATCCGTATCCCATCTCGCCAAGTTTGGTTCCTCATTCAACCATATCGGTATCCCATCACGCCCAGTTTGGTTCCTCATTCAACCATATCGGTATCCCACCACGCCAAGTTTGGTTCCACATTCAACCATATCGGTATCCCATCACGCCAAGTTTGGTTCCTCATTCAACCATATCGGTATCTCATCACGCCAAGTTTGGTTCCTCATTCAACCATATCGGTATCCCATCACACCAAGTTTGGTTCCTCATTCAGCCATATCGGTATCTCATCACGCCAAGTTTTATTCCTCATTCAACCATATCGGTATCCCATTACGCCCAGTTTGGTTCCTCATTCAACCATATCGGTATCCCATCACACCAAGTTTGGTTCCTCATTCAACCATATCGGTATCTTATCACGCCTAGTTTGGTTCTTCATTCAACCATATCGGTATCCCACCACGCCAAGTTTGGTTCCTCATACAACCATATCGGTATCCCACCACGCCAAGTTTGGTTCCTCATTCAACCATATCGGTATCCCATCATGCCAAGTTTGGTTCCTCATTCAACCATATCGGTATCCCATCACGCCAAGTTTGGTTCCTCATTCAACCATATCGGTATCCCACCACGCCAAGTTTGGTTCCACATTCAACCATATCGGTATCCCATCACGCCAAGTTTGGTTCCTCATTCAACCATATCGGTATCTAATCACGCCAAGTTTGGTTCCTCATTGAACCATATCGGTATCGCATCTCGCCAAGTTTGGTTTCTCATTCAACCATATCGGTATCCCATCACGCCAAGTTTGGTTCCTCATTGAACCATATCGGTATCCCATCTCGCCCAGTTTGGTTCTTCATTCAACCATATCGGTATCCCACCACGCCCAGTTTGATACCACATTAAACTTTATCGGTATCCCATCACGCCCAGTTTGGTTCCTCAATCAACCATATCGGTATCCAATCACGCCCAGTTTGGTTCCACATTCAACCATATCGGTATCCCATTACGCCCAGTTTGGTACCACATTCAACTATATCGGTATCCCATCAAGCCCAGTTTGGTTCCTCATTCAACCATATCGGTATCCCATCACGCCAAGTGTGATCCATATCCAACCTTATCGGTATCCCATCACGCCCAGTTTGGTTCCATATTCAACCATATCGGTATCCCATTAAGCCCAGTTTGATACCACATTAAACCATATCGGTATCCCATCACGCCCTGTTTGGTTCCACATTCTATCATATCGGTAACCCATCACGCCCAGTGTGATCCATATCCAACCATAGCGGTATCCCATCACGCCCAGTGTGATCCATATCCAACAATATCGGTATCCCATCACGCCAAGTCTGGTTTCTCATTCAACCATATCGGTATCCAATCACGCCCTGTTTGGTTCCACATTCTATCATATCGGTATCCCATCACGCCCAGTGTGATCCATATCCAACCAGATCGGTATCCCATCACGCCAAGCCTGGTTTCTCATTCAACCATATCGGTATCCAATCACGCCCTGTTTGGTTCCACATTCTATCATATCGGTATCCCAGCACGCCAAGTGTGATCCATATCCAACCTTATCGGTATCCGATCACGCCCAGTCTGAGTCCACATTTAACAATACCAGTATCCTATTATGCCCAGTTCAGTTTGGTTCCACTTCCAACAATATCGCTCCATATCACGGCGAGTTTGGATAAAAATCTAACCATATCGGTATCCTATCATACTCAGCATGGTTTCACATTCAACCATATTGGTATACAATCATACCCAACATGGTTCCACATTCAACCATATCGGTATCCCATCGTACCAAGCAAGGTTCCACAACCATATCGGTATCCCATCGTACCCAGCAAGGTTCCGCATTCAACCATATCGGTATACCATCATTCCCAGCAAGGTTCCACATTCAACCATATCGGTATCCCATCATACCCAGCATGGCTTCACATTCAACCATATATGTAACCTATCATTCCCGGGATGGTTCAACATTCAACTATATCGGTTTCCCATCATACCCGGCATGTTTCAACATTCAACTATATCGGTTTCCCATCATTCCCGGCATGGTTCCACATTCAACTATATCGGTTTCCCATCATACCCGGCATGGTTCAACATTCAACTATATCGGTTTCCCATCATACACGGAATGGTTCCACATTCAACCATATCTGTATCCCATCATTCCCGGCATGGTTCCACATTCAACCATATCTGTATTCCATCATACCCAGCAAGGTTCCACATTCAACCATATCGGTATCCCATCATTCCCGGCTTTGTTCCACATTCAACCATATCGGTATCCCATCATTCCCAGCATGGCTTCACATTCAACCATATATGTATCCCATCATACCTAGCATGGCTTCACATTCAACCATATCGGTATCCCATCATTCCCGGCATGGTTCAACATTCAACCATATCGGTATCCCATCATTCCCGGCATGGTTCCACATTCAACCAAATCGGTATCCCATCATTCCCAGCATGGCTTCACATTCAATCATATCTGTATCCCATCATTCAGGGCATGGTTCACATTTAACTATATCTATATCACATCATTCCCGGCATGGTTCCACATTCAACCATATCGGTATCCCATTATTCCCGGCATAGTTCCACATTCAACCATACCGGTATCCCATCATTCCCGGCAGGGTTCCACATTCAACCACATCGGTATCCCATCATTCCCAGCATGGCTTCACATTCAATCATATCTGTATCCCATCATTCAGGGCATGGTTCCAAATTTAACCATATCTGTATCACATCATTCTCGGCATGGTTCCACATTCAACCATGTCGGTATCCCATCATTCCCAGCAAGGTTCCACAATCAACCATATCTGTATCCCATCATTCCCGGCATGGTTCCACATTCAACCATATCTGTATCCCATCATTCCGGGCATGGTTCCACATTCAACCATATCTGTATCCCATCATTCCCGGCATGGTTCCACATTCAACCATATCTATATCCCATCATACCCAGCAAGGTTCCACATTCAACCATATCGGTTTCCCATCATACCCGGCATGGTTCCACATTCAACCATATTTGTATCCCATCATGCCCGGCATGGTTCCACATTCAACCATATCTGTATCCCATCATACCCAGCAAGGTTCCACAATCAACCATATCGGTATCCCATCATTCCCGGCATGGTTCCACATTCATCCATATCGGTATCCCATCATTCACAGCATGGCTTTACATTCAACCATATCGGTATCCCATCATTCCTAGCAAGGTTCTACAATCAACCATATCTGTATCCCATCATTCCCGGCATGGTTCCACATTCAACCATATCTGTATCCCATCATTCCTGGCATGGTTTCACATTCAACCATATCGGTATCCCATCATTCCCAGCATTGCTTCACATTCAACCATATCAGTATCCCATCATTCCCGGCATGGTTCCACATTCAACCATATCGGTATCCCATCATTCCCAGCATGGCCTCACATTCAACCATATCAGTATCCCATCATTCCCGGCAGGGTTCCACATTCAACCATATCGGTTTCCTATCACTCTCTGTTTATTGTTACACTAACAGCAAACCGATTTGTGTTTTTGTTTAGAATGGAAGAAAGCCAGGCATTCGACGAGGAATTGTTGACCAACTACTAGATTCCCAAGAGGAGGACATAAAACAAGGGAAATCGCCACTTTTCACAGATGAAAGTATACATGCAGCCATCTTAGAAACTCTCAATGCAGGTATACATGTTAATTCAGCCGTTGTGCCTAAATTTACCTAATATAACTCGAGTTACTTGTTATCAATTGTGAATATGTTTTCAGGTATTTTGACTACATGGTCTGTGCTTTCAAGTACAATCTTGATGCTTCTGCATTATCCTGAATACCAAAAGCGCGCACGGACTGAACTGTGCGCCGCCATTGGTTGGGATAATGTAGCACATAGTGACGACAGAGAAAGATGTCCTTTAACGGAAGCGATAGAGATGGAAGCGCACAGACTAGTAACCGTGGTACCGCTTCTTGCTCCCAGAGAGTGTAACAAAGATCTAGAATTCGAAGGCTACTATGTTCCTAAAAAACAGCAGTACGTATCAAAAACATACACATCTGTTTGTAGTGTCATGTATTATTGGTTTTCGAAGTAATATAAGTTGCTTGATATCTGATGGAATTTGCTAAAGGATTAGAGTTTAAAAAAAAAATGATAACGACGGTTCTTAAACATTGTATTCATAACTCTAGTTAACACGATTAAGGTTATACCGTAGATACATGTTTATTTATGTGTCATGTGGTTCATGCAGACATATTTATACAAATACATTATAACCTCACAAAATAAAAAGCACCCTACCCAATGGATCTTCAATTCACCAAGTTTTAACGCTTAAACAACATCTGCTTGTGTGAAACAAGTGTTACAGACAGAATTTCAACTACATCAAATATATCAAGTACTAGTAATTCATTTTTAATAAAAACAAATAAGATTTTTATACCTCACTTTTGTCTACAATGGTAAAATCCCATTACCCGAAAAAGAGATATTTTGACTATCAGAAACATTTTCAATCTTTTTGACACGTGACCAAGCAAAAATTCACTTTCAGGTCATGTGACCGCAGTGATATTTTGAATGTCATATAAGAGCAAATAACTGCTTCATATTTAAGCTAAATCATGACGTGATTGCCTCCCTTATACACATATAGCAGTGACGTCACTATTCAATGTGTACACAAACTCTTAGACGATAGGAACTGTCAGCAAGTGAACATAGGACTTTTGTTCTAGATATGATTATTTTTATATGTTATATTTTGTTCACCTTGTTAAACTTATTTTATTAAATGAAACATTTTAAAACTTTTTACGTATTTTATTTTGTTCGGTATAATAAAATAAATATCATATGGCAGAATGTGTGACATTGATATTGTCAACCCTCGAATCAGAACGTCGCCTCTGGTGACATTCTGCTCTCTGATTGATAATATCAATGTCACACATGCTGCCATATGATATTTATATAATATAACATGCATATATATTTACAAACTGAAATCCAATGCATTATATGAGTAACATTTGTATTGTAGAGATAATTTCTTCGCCTAGGATAAGCCGCTACATTGAATTTAGCTATTTTTCTTTAGATTATCAGAATTGTCCTGAGTGTGCAATTTCAAAGTAGTCAATAAAAAAGCTGTTCTTAGATAAGAATATACGATGTTTCGTGTGGTCTTGAGTGGCGCGGAAAAATGGGAACATCCGGAGGGAACCCACTTGTCCTACTTTGTGACGACAATCCAAACTCACATGCGCCTAGACCGGGCATCGAATCTTGGACGCCTTGGTGAGATGGGTGTGCGCTTACCACTACGCTACCGCACAGATGGCCGGCGTTCATTTTAGGCCCATGTTAACATACTGCTTTGTGCTGTATCCCTGTTTTATCACCTTAGTGCATACATTCCAATCGGGGAATCAAACTGCATACGTTAGCGATTGCAGCGACATTTAGCCTCAACGCAGAGATGCTTATCGTTTAACCGTTGTAAGACTGTGAATGTATAACATAAGACACTCATATTTTAGGTTATGGGAAATGTCTGGTTTATGCACCACGACGAGGTTATTTGGGGAGATCCCTGGAAGTTTAGGCCAGAACGTTTCCTTGACCAGGATGGACAGCTTTTACCAAGAGACCACACGCTAAGAATGAAGTATGCCAGGAGTATTTATTATATACATATCATACACGCGCAATACGTATCGCCAAAAAAAATCGTATTCAACTCTCGTGGATTTTTGCAGATTGTAATTTCACTCGTCTTTTTTCTGATGATATCCGAACCTGCAGAACGAGAGTAGAACACAACCTTTAGATTTTAATACAATACAAATAATGTATATTTCAGACTCTTTTTACATGCACATAATTGATCCAGTTGCACCAAAGAAGCCATCTTAACATTCTTTTCGTTTTTGACCATTTAGTGCCCATGCAAGACTTACAATCAAAGGCATTATCAGTATCCAAACAATTCCATTTCACCAACATGAGAAGGGAAAGCACTTTAATCGGAAATAATTTTATCCTTTTTACACTTTTATAAGTTATCCGCTATCCTACTTGTCGTTTAAGCTCAAAATACGCTATGCTCTGGTAAAATATAACTGCACTTATAGAGTACCGTGTGAAAGAATTATTTATTTTTTCAGTTGGATGCCATTTGGTTACGGACGTCGCGCGTGTCTCGGCGAACCTTTCGCACGTGTTCGCTACTTTCTGTACATGGCGCACTTGCTAAGATGCTGGGAGTTCATATCCGTTCCGGCGAAAATGGGATCATGTGACCCAAGAAATATTGAGGATTTTGACAACAAAATTACAATTCGACCCAAACCTTTTTATTGTCAAATCAAACGTTTTAACCAAATTTAATTTACAGATATATTTAGTCACATATCAATTGTGACATCATACAAAAAGAAATGAAATCCAAAATGCTTTTCCCAAGGAAATATGTTCATGGTCGGTTGGATTGCGTTTCCTCTAACAAAACATTCGTCTCGATCATCCTTATTTCTCACAATGGAACATAATTTGGAAATAAGATGTTGTTATTGCTAATAAATCAGTTATAACCATAAAAAAATCATGAACCAATCAAATGCAGGCTAACCCTGACATATTTCAAGCAATTTCAGTCGGTTCAAAGTCTATGAAAGCAATAAAACAATTCAATATACTTAATCAATCACACTATTGTTTGTGAAGAGCAAGTTGGACTTTTAGGATTTGAGGTAGATAGTTAATTAAATTATGATGCCCACATTTCTAAAATGTCCAAAAAGCAGCTAAGCAACTCAAAATCCTTCAATGACTTAAAAAATGACATTTAATTCTAAGCTTATTATCTATAATAGTCTCGTATGATCAACATTGTATGAATATTTGGTTTAAAGGTGGACGTGCTTTAAAACCCCGGTTTGTATAACCACAAAACACGACAATCTGAGAAATTAACGTAGTATCTTTTTATAGTTCCTCAAAAATATTATTGTAGACTATTTCGTGATCATCAACGCATCCAGACCTCTTTCTCCATCAAATCTTGAGTATCAAGTAACCTTAAGGATGTCACACACATTTTTGACTCCATCGGTTTGGAAAAAGGAAATAAAATGGCTTCCGAATAAATCAGTGAATTTCGAATTATGAATCGGGCAGTCGGTCATGTGTAGGTGGTATTCGTTTTTTCAACCGCCATGGAAGTCATGCAATTTAAATTTCCAGATATTAAAAAAGAATAAATAAAAATAAGAATATGTAAGGGGGTATCGATATATAGCGACACTATACTCTCTTTATACCAATTCAGCTTTTATAACGAAGAGGTAGGGTCCACCTGGCAGAACGAGGTGAATCAATCCAAATCAGATGCACACAGTTTATATTTGTAGTTTGTCCAATATGGCACATGCGCCATAGTGGTTGCACGCAGATGGCATGTGAAAACTGTACATATAAAATAATTTGACATCGTGCTTAATGCTTTTGAGAACAATAGCTACTGGCCATCCATTCATTTGAATAATAGATGGCTCTAAGAAAGCCTCTCTCATGTTATCAGCTAAGCCTATGCTACACACGTGTGTTATATTCATGGTCGGTTTAAAGGCAATTTTGATAGAATGATCGTGTGTGATGCATTCAGATAGTAGGTAGACTCATGTGTGTACGGACACACATAAATGGAAAAGAACCCCTGCTGACTAGTGATCAGCAGTTTGAAATGGGACAGTTTGAAAAGGACGATCCCGTCATTGAAAATATATACATAAGCAATACTACCCTGTGGTTGATAGTACCCGACACTGAAAAATATTGACTTAAGGATTTCTATCACAGATGCGATTGAGTATTGATATGCTTTAGTATCGAGCCAATCGTGTGTATACAGTTAAATGGTGTTTAGTATTTGCAGTTAGTCAATATATTGTCGGGTACTATAAACAACAGGGTAACATGACCTATGAATATATTTTAAATGCCGGGAACGTCTTTTAACCAAATGTCCCTCTTTTAAATGCTGATCACTAGTCAGTCATTGACATCATTGATTTGCCTTAGAATATCTAATTAGGATCGAGTAGGACGATAATTCAAATTACAAAATCTCTGACTTGCAATTTGTAAATTGAGTCGTCGAAAGTTGATGTTGATTAAACAGCATTTTACATCAGGAGTCAGTTGTAGAGTATCATAGGTCAATTTTCAGTCACTGGGCAGATTCTCTGGATAGCTAATCTTATTTTTGTTTGCAGAGTTTGAATCATAATAAAGTCCTCATGTATTTTCTTCAGTCAAAATTCTAGGCACGGGCGCAAAAAAATAAATATTTTTTTTTTTTTTGTGATTCCGAAAAAAGACGACGAACAACTGAATAATTTGTTGTGGCCTTAATCATACTTTAACTGAGATCTCCGCTTCCGCTACGGAAGGTCCTGGGTTCAATCTTCGACCGCGTCATACCGAAGGACATGACATATAGTCGGTTAAAAAGACTTCGTAACAGCAGTACAATGTATCGAGTAAAATTTATATACATTAGGGTTTCTTGAGTTTTCATTGGTAAGAATTATATGCAATTAGTCAAAATAGGTCTGATTCAGCCCTTGTATTCATGTAAAAACGGTTGAAAAGTAAATAAAACGAAAATTTAACAACAAAACAAGAACTCTGTGTCTTATAAGACGTTTAAGTTTATATCATTTGACATTTTATTTATACTTAAGACAAGTATGTGCTGCAAAGAACTCAGAGACACATGCGTTTTAGAATTTGATGGTGTCTGTATGCTGCATTGTGTAAGGCTCTGAAATAAATTAATCCCCGAAACACTCGCACTCATTCGAGAGTATCTCTGCATGTTTTTTACTGTTCTGCTCCTTCCTCTTGCTCTGTGTCCAACTGAAGAACGTCGTAACAGTAAAATACCTTATCGAACAAATAACTCTGCTTAAGTATGGTGTACTTTACGGCTTCCTACTCTTCGTAGTTCTCTGTATCTATAAGTTGGTTAACTGTCTTCGTTATGGCTTTATATATGACAGTTCGCTTTATAGTGTTAAACCACGGCCCAAAGCTGTTCTGTAAGTACCTCGCATTTCCTCGAAGACACCCTTTTTGGCTTCGCTTTCACTTCGGTCGGTATCTTTCTGTGTAAGCTCATGCGTTTCCTCCTCATTCTGAGATTGACACGTTTGAAAAGCCTCATTGAAAAACTCTTGTCAAGGATCAATACCTGAAGAAATCTCTTATGTTACAGACAAGTTGTCGTTGCTGTTATCAGACTTTTTTCATCATCATCATGTCCAAATATATCCTCTTCGTAAGGAACGTCAGAGATTGCGTCTTCATCCGAATTTTCGATTGAAAGCGCAGAATTTCATCAATGAAAAGAAAGAAACGTTGCCACATTTGACGCACGAATATAGACAAATTTGGACCTCGCATCGTTCCACTACTAATGCAGATCAGTCGTCCGACACTGACTTAAATTCAACACAAGTATAGTTGTAAAATGATGCGCCCACTGCAACCATTACGTTTCTCCAAGTTTTGATGTCATCTACTTACTCCTGCCTCATGTTGGGTTTAAAAGTTATTGTGCCCTTTCTTTAGGCACAATAATAAAATGGAGTTTGATAATCCTTGGAAAGTTAATTCTATCTGCTTTAACATACATTTTGAATACTAATATATCATGAATTTATTAGACATCAAAACATGGTTAAAAGGAGGAATCACTATGTTCGTTGCTAAAATTATGAGTAAAATGTTGCAGTGCAAGCTGATAAGTAAATGCAATATACTTTAAATACTTTTGAGTTGATTTATCATATTCATCAGTATTTTCACCCGTTACAACGTGATCATGAGTACACTATGCATTTGCCATCGGAATTAACGAATTAAGGGTAAGTATAACATACTAATGAGAACAACATGAATGACAAATAGTTGCGTTCTTATTTCAAGCCAAATTGAAAAAAATGACATATAAGACTTTCACGATCAAAAAAGGACTGTAAGTAATATTGTTTTAACATAAATTTAAGATAATAATATATCATAAAGTCATAAAACATCTCAAATTGGTTTATGGGTGGAATCCCTTTTAATCGTTACTACATACCTATATGGTTATCCGAATTATTCTACTAACAACTGGCTGGGAGCCAAATTCACTTGGCGAATACTCAGTGTATGAATTGAAGCGTTTATTTCCCCTCTAGCACTAAGAAATATAATCATGATAACGTGCACTACAAATTCATGTAGTAACATTCATTCATGTTTAACTTCATTCATAAACTCCAATATCCCTCAACCCGCAACCCAGCGGCAAAGGGGGCTTAAGTCCTTGTTTAAATAAACTCGCAATCCAACAGCTCAGATTGTTTAATCATTCTGACTATCAAACATGATGAAGATGATTAACTCTTCACGGTATTTTGCATCAGGTTTGCAAAAATTATTTCCCTTATGCCACAAAAGCAAACTCGTTATACAGCAATTGTTTCCATTATACCACAAAGCAAAACCGTGTTACAGCAATTGTTTCCATTATACCACAAAGCAAAACCGTATTACAGCAATTGTTTCCGTTATACCACAAAGCAAAACCGTATTACAGCAATTGTTTCCATTATACCACAAAGCAAAACCGTATTACAGCAATTGTTTCCGTTATACCACAAAAGCAAAACCGTATTACAGCAATTGTTTCCGTTATACCACAAAGCAAAACCGTATTTCAGCAATTGTTTCCGTTATACCACAAAAGCAAAACCGTATTACAGCAATTGTTTCCGTTATACCACAAAAGCAAAACCGTATTACAGCAATTGTTTCCGTTATACCACAAAGCAAAACCGTATTACAGCAATTGTTTCCGTTATACCACAAAAGCAAAACCGTATTACAGCAATTGTTTCCGTTATACCACAAAAGCAAAACCGTATTACAGCAATTGTTTCCGTTATACCACAAAAGCAAAACCGTATTACAGCAATTGTTTCCGTTATACCACAAAGCAAAACCGTATTACAGCAATTGTTTCCGTTATACCACAAAGCAAAATCGTTATACAGCAATTGTTTCCGTTATACCATAAAAGCCAAACCGTATTACAGCAATTGTTTCCGTTATACCACAAAGCAAAACCGTATTACAGCAATCGTTTTCGTTATACCACAAAGGCAACATCAACACTTTTGATAACAGGTAATATTCATAATTATAGTGAGGGCGTCGATAGTTTGTAAAACATTATCCTACGATAAAAAATACTCGTCAATAAAGTTACTCCCCCCCCCCCAAAAAAAAATACATATGCAAGTTATTATGTAAGGATGTTTTTTTTTACAATAAACTGGAATATTTAATATATGCAAATAATAACGTAAGTTTTAAAATCCTTTATCACGCCTGTCAGGAAAATTTAATAAATATATGCAAATTAGTATGCAAGTAATAAAAAAATAAATCACATTTATTAGCAAATAGTGTCTTCAAAAGAACATTAACTCATGAGACACTAATTTTTGCTTATCATTATTAAGAAATGTCAGACAGGTTTGAAGATATCTGTTTCATATATTAATCGAGAAGTGGTTTAAAATAACATTTAACCTTAATGCTTAGTACATATCTGTTTCCATAACATATTTATAGTAGGATGTATCTAGTTACTGTTTTTTTTTTATATTTTCAATTTACATAGTTAATAATCTCAACTATAACTAGGTGGAAAAAGTACAGAGCCATTGTAAATGTCTAGCTCATCTTATAGCCTAAAAGGTACCATTTGATTACCCGCTGCAGGCAATAGGATCTGCTTAAGCTAGGTTAAACCTGACCGAAAAAAGAGGAAAGTTAGAAACATTTGGTTTATACGGTGGCACACTTAATTTATATTGTGGCCACAGTTTAGTAAATTAAGTACACAACTTAACTCAGTCCCTTTTATTGTTTCTAAATTGATCACTAGATGAGCAAATGATGAATAACACTTCTCCGTATGCAAGGTTATGTTATGTAGCAGTTGTTTCTCTTATACAACAAAGATCAAAATCGTTATACATCAGTTTTTGTTTATTTTGTTTTACTTCTGTCTCACAAAGACCAAAAAAAAAACATAAAATATTTTTCCTTATAATTAAATGTATCTGGTAAAGGTCCAAACATTATAGAAGACAATTCGTGCCTGTCTGAAGGGCAAAACCTCGCAAAATTAACAAACCCTCGCAATATGAGCAAATAATCGTTAAAACAATTATCACTCCAACCTTGATAATGCTCTATAGGCATTAACACGCAGCATGAATAACGAACATGCACAGCAATGCTGGAACGAACCCATCTCGGGTATTGCCACGCAGTAAATATAATGAACATACAAAGCAATACAGTAACGAAGTCATCTAAGGCATTGCCACGCATAAAATATAATAAACACGCAAATCAATACAATAACAAAGCCATCTAAGGCATTGCCACGCATAAAATACAATAAACATGCAAAGCAATACAGTAACGAAGTCATCTAAAGCATTGCCACGCATAAAATATAATAAACACGCAAATCAATACAGTAACGAAGCCATCTAAGGCATTGCCACGCAGAAAATACAATGCATATGCCAAGCAATACAGTAACGAACCCATATAAGGCTTTACCGAATAGTAAATATAATGAACATGCAAATCCGTACTAGAACGAGCCCTTATCAAGCATTACCACGCAGTAAATATAATGAATATTCAAATCCATACTTGATCGTACCCATCTCGGGCATTACCTTGCAAAGCCATACTGAGCCTCCGTTTATTGGATATGTTTTGGAAATGCACCATGAGAACATGCACGCGAAGCTTTTTGATTTGTCAAAAAATCAAGGAGACTATTTTATGTTAACTTTGTTTGGACAGAAAATATCTGAATAGTTTTCGTGCCATTAAGTTGGCACTAGCCGGAGAGGACTAAAAACGCTATATGAATGATCGCGCACCAACAGTTGTTGACCGTTTTCTGTTTTACAGCAAGTCCGCTGTTTATGGCCAGACGGACTTAGTCCCGTCGATCGAGTGATGCGGAAAGTGATAAAAGCGTGCTTTCACTTTACAGCGATGATGGGAGAGACCGATTTGAGCGACGAGTCGGGCTGTAACTTCAAAGACTTGACAGTCATTTACAGTCACTCGGAGACGGTGACTAGAGGTTGTCCATCTTATAAAACATTCCGTTTCAACACCACCTGCAAAGCCATATGTAGTTGTCTCTTTTTGACGCTAATGCTCTTATGACCGACATTGTAAACTATATGATATATAGAAAACGTATAGAATTAACGCAACCGTCAACCGTTTACATACGTTCGTTTAAAAAGCGATGAGTTTAACGCTGTTTCATCAAACTGTGCAATGAGCAAATGGTGTAACAATTCTAACACATTTATACTTTTATACGTTTTGTATAGCGCAATAACTGAATAAGTATAAAATTATTATGTGTGAGCATTTAAACGAATAAATTTTACGCCATACTTTTTTGTTGATAATGTCATTTCATAATGGACGAATAATTTGAAATATTGAGAGTCTCTCGTTTAGTGTTTGTTTGGCCTGGATACGTTTAAAAATTATTTATAAAACAATTTCAGTTATTTCGTAACTGAAATATATGTCCTTTTTTCGGAGTCAAATTAAAAGAAAAGTATAAGCGTTTTGTTTATATAAAAGTATGTGTTTGATTCAAATAAATGAAACGAAAGTATTTCCGTTATTATGAAGCGATTATTGCATATGATAGGTGGAATACTTAACCTAAGAAAATGACATAAGTTAGGAAATGACTTAAGGTGTTTTATGAATACCGGCCCTGGTATTGTTACTGATGTTTCCATTGCTTTTTAAGACAATCGTTCACTAGATTAATTGATGTCATATTCATTTAACCGCTTATTTTGGTCATTTTAATTAATGTGTGTTTGGACAATGCGACACATTTAAATCATGTACTGTTTATACGTTCAACTTAATGCTTATCAATTTAAACACCTGGCTTATTTCAATATTTAAATGAATATGGTTTGTACGTGTTACACATTACCAGAAAAGCTTAATGATTCTCCTGACCACAATGCAGGTTAATATGTTTCTAGTAATGTCCAACCATATGATGTAACGCTTCGACCTGGCAAAAACACAGTTACCTGAAACTGTGGAATTAACTGTAGGGTTTGGCTATCGGCTATTGTGTGAATCATTAATTGTGATCAACCCAACCCACACCCTCATTGTCCACCTAATATTTATTCATCTTCTACCCGAATCCTGCAAAACAAATATAGTTGACATATTTGCGAGTCTATGCACGCGTGATATCCCCTTTAGTCCCTAGTACTCACTGAAACTCCTGAATACATCGTACACATAGGGTAAGGGTTTAGTCTTATACTTTGGAGCCACGTTGTTTATGGTCATGTTTATTGTCCATAGGTGTAATCTTATTGCCCGGAATTCACGTGCTCAATATGATTTGTGAAAGGACAACCATCACATTTACGTCGTTTTAAGAATCATAAAAAGGGGCACTTTTGGAAATTAATATTCACGTCTTTGTACACAGGCCTTAACTTAAGTAATTATTTATCTGTATTCGAACCATAAAGCAAACTCTATGAGTATTTGTACACATTTATATGTATCCGGGAGAGGTCGCTGTCCGTATTAAGTTATTCAAGTGGCTAATAACTTTTTCTTAAACGCTATTAGTATTTTTTGTGGTTTAAAACTTTAAATTAAATATAGAAAATTAATATCAATCAATCGTTTGAAACTGATTATCTAAGTTAGAAAGTCCGTTAATAAAGAAGCTCATATTAAATTTACCATTACGATATATATATATTTGTCCCCAATGAGTATTACTTTGTCTTCATTGCTGCTTCTGATGCCGTAATTATATTTTTTATTTCAAAATAGACGATGACCGAGCTCTGACATTTTTGAGAAACCTTCCTGTAGCACACGCAACAAAACACTTTCAACGTGTTTGATGTTTTCACAGTAAAAAACATAAAAACACATGATTTTTTTATTCTGACATGTTCTAAGGGCTATAACAATATCATTCTGTGTTATAATACTATCGCTGCTGTACGCTTATAAAAATGATAATTTATTTTAATAATATGTCCGGTCCGAAGGTGTATACAGGTTTTCAAAGTATTGCATTCATCAACTATTTCCTCGCGCTTGTTGTAGATTTGTCAATCAAATATCATTTGAAATGTTTTAGACGTCGTTTTTTGTTTCTTCTATTTAAATCTCCAAAATATTTCATTTTCCACTTCGGCAGTCTCATTTAGTTTATTTTCATGTGTTTTATTGCAATCTTCCACACGTCGCGATGTAAGATCGAAATAATCGTTCCCTTTTTTGCATTCCTTATACACATTTCAGAGTGGTTGCACATAAGCTGTTGCTATACATTCATGTTAGTTGACCACTGACGCATGTACGTTTGTTAATCGTGCATTAAAGTACGATTTTACATGATCACTATATAACGGGTAGTGCAATTCAACCAATCAAAAACATGATTAATATATTGTTGTTAAATACAATATCAATTGATGAATTTGCATTCATTTGTTAAGGAAATGATTAGCAAAACCTGGTTTACTAATAGAATAATACATGGTTGACCATGGCTTATGGTTGATTGTAACAAAGTGGGAAGAAAAGTTATTTTCACAGGGGCAATTATGAAACAAAGGCCAAGGCCAACCATGTTTTATCCTGTAAACTACATGTGTTTTGTCACTTGTCAATGATTTCAATTCGTTAAAAAGATGAAAGTGTGCAATTATAAAACCAATATAGAATTTGATTCTCAGGATGTCTGAAAGGTAAAAAAATGAAACATAATAGATTTGTTTTGAATGGCATTAGCTATTGGAAATCAAAATAGGAAAACTTTTCTTACGTCTTTTCGGAATTAAACGGCAATATAATAAAAATAAACATAGCATTAAAACATACCATTTTGTAACTTTAACATAAAACTTTAATGGAAACATTTTTTGGTATAAATGTTGGATGGATTACCTTAAATGTTATCTTCAATAATCGTACAAGTGAAAATGTGACATATACAAATGTTCGTCAATGAAAACAAATATTATTCGCGATTCAAAGTTATTGTCGGAAAACGAAAATGATTTTAAATATAAAGTTGTTGGTGAATAAAAAGATATTTTGATGGTAAATTTGCCGCTTTAAAAAGGAATTTTCAAGAGGTGTCGGAGTGGGCGGCGGAGAACGTGAGTAAAAAGGTCAGGACAGATGGTTCAATCTTATTGAAGATTTTGTCAAACAGGAAATAATTTCTTTTCAATTTTGAGGTTTTAGACATTCTTGACAACGCTACTCAGGCTATTTCTTAAAAAAATGCTGAAAAGGCTAAAGATTTACTTAGCGAAGCTACGAACAAATTTAATCACCGCAACAAGTTAATAAGAATTGCCGACGCATCGCCGGCGGGATGGGCGAACATTCAAGAGTATGAGTAGAACGAGGTGGCCAGTGATGCCGAAGAGGATAAACGCATACGGCGGGCCGAGGACAGAGCCAAAGCTCGTTTGGAGAAGGCGAAGAGGTCAGAGACGCCGCCAGACCCATTCCGGTCTGAAGCCCCTCACAACCAGTTTAGGAATGGTCCGGCTCCTAATTTTAGCGAGGTATGACTGAAAAGTAAAGTTTATATAACGTTGAGACGGCCGTTGTTTATTCACTCAAATAATTTATTTATAGTATTGCCAAATGCATGGAAGCATCATTTTAATCTCACCTTTTCTAGTACGCTACAATATTAACGACATTACATATTGGATTCTAAAGATTTATACATGTATTCATTTTACACGTGTGTTTTTCGTAGTCTTTTCGCAGCCGTATTCGGTAAGAAGAAGACGAGTGGCGGACAGAAATCTAGACAGGAAGTGGTCTGATTCGAATGTAGCTGAACGGGACATTTCGCCAGCGGCTGTGCAGCATACTTGCAGCAATATTCATGGTTGAAACATAAATATATCGTGAAAAAAAGGTATATACGTTCAGGGTAAAAATACGGAGAGCATTTTTGGTTCTGATAAGTTTACAGGCATAGAGTTAGTTACTCGAATCGATTGTTGCTTAACCGGAATTCCTGTTTGACAGGTAATACACATGTTGAGACAGTCCCTGGTTTACTAGTATGTTAGCATCCGTTGGAATTTCGGTTGAGCTCTTTATCGCGAGTAGTGGCATAAAAATAGGATACAATAATAGATTTACGTTAACTTACATAATTATTAACTTTTTATAACTGTAATCGAGTAGAAATATGGTCTATTAGAATTATCTCCGCGAAAAGTTATTTTATATTATTCACAGTTTACGGATTCAAACTATGTTTTTGTTTTGTTTTACCTTACTACGAGTGTAATTAAACTTGTTAAAATAATTGTATTGCTATATATACAGACATATAGCACGATTAAAGTTAAGAAAATATCACACTTGTTTTTTGTAAATGTTTAACAATTAAAAGGCTTGTGGGTTATTTTACAAAGTTTAAGTTTCATAACTAGAATGTGACGTATCGATATGTATAAATTACTTCATGGTAATAAAGATTATGTATTTTAAATTGTTTGGGAAATATAAAAGTCTCAGATGGCAAAACGCCATGTTTTCACCGTTTTTTTCGCTAAACTCAGTTAAATATAAACAATTTGGTGGAATACCAACCATTTATTGTGGTCTGCAAGTGGCTAATTAAGTTTCTTGTTGTGCTTTAAAAGTAGTGGAATACCAATCACAGTTCCATTAATTTGTGATCTGCAAATTGTGGAACATCAACTACTTTTGTGCTCTTTTGTGCCACTTAAATTTGTTTTGTGATATGCAAGTGGTGGAATACCAACCGATTTTGTGCTTTGGAAGTGGTGGAATACCAACCACAGTGGTCGAATACCAACCACTTTTGTGCTCTTCAAGTGGTGAAGTGTCAACCACTATTTTTTGTGCTCTTCAAGTGGTGAAGTGTCAACCACTATTTTTTGTGCTCTTCAAGTGGTGAAGTGTCAACCACTATTTTTTGTGCTCTTCAAGTGGTGAAGTGTCAACCACTATTTTTTGTGCTCTTCAAGTGGTGAAGTGTCAACCACTATTATTTGTGCTCTGCAAGTGGTGGAGTACCAACCACAGTGGTGGAATACCAACCACCTTTTATGCTCTACAAGTGGTGGAGTACCAACCACTAGTTTTGTGCTCTACATCAGACGACACTGTACGAGATGCACAAACCTACAAGCACCACAAACAGACACACACGTTTTAAATTAGATTCATAATCAATTGATGGGATAACACACAGATATGTGTACCACAAACAGACACACACGTTTTAAATTAGATTCATATTTAATTAATGGGATAACACACAGGTATGTGTTCGTCATATAACTTGGACTCTTCAATATGGCGTGTCACTCACTCGCAATTCTTTAAAAGTGGATGGGAACGCGATTTTGATCATTGTGGCGCTAACGTGAATGGACAGACGGACAAAATGTTAATAGAATAATGCCATACATTTATTGACACCACACTCAATTACCACATTGTAAGAACAAATGTCCTCGGTAAACCTCTTAAATATCGAGTCAAAGATGAGCCTATCTAGACCTGCCTACTGCTTGTCGCCTTATCGAAAGCATAATAGAGACATTCTAGTCTTTGTATATGTAATGACCTCAGTCTTCTGGCTCTCTCCTGAGAAGAAATTAATGCGGACGATCGAGTCTCGAACTGAACAAATAATTACATCCGTCTACTGTGTCCCCCTAATAGGCATAGGTACATTTAAGGGAAATACTAGACCTAAGCTGATCATAAAGTGACATCCGACTGCAGGTTGAAGCCATGGAGACATAATTTTATAATAAGGACATACCGGACCTCAGCTGAACATATTGTGACCTCCGCCAACTGGTTGCCGCCTTGCACAATACATTATAGAGACATTTAAGGCTTAAACTGTAAATATAATGTCGCATGAGAAGACTCGAATACGGAAGCCGTAGTCTTGAACTAATTTCACAATGACCTCCGCCTACTGGTTGTCGTCCTAATAGGCACATAATAAGGACATACGAGACCTCAGCTGAACAATGACCTCCGCCTTCTGTTTGTCGTCCTAATAGGTACATATTATGTACATACGAGACCTCAGCTGAACAATGACCTCCGCCTAGTGGTTCTCAGCTGAACAATGACCTCCGCCTACTGGTTGTCTTCCTAATAGGCTCATAATATGGACATACCAGACCTCAGCTGAACAATGACCTCCGCCTACTGGTTGTCGTCCTAATAGGCACATATTATGGACATACGAGACCTCAGCTGAACAATGACCTCCGCCTTCTGATTGTCTTCCTAATAGGTTCTTTATATGGACATACGAGACCTCAGCTGAACAATGACCTCCACCCACTGATTGTCGTCCTAATAGGCACATAATATGGACATACGAGACCTCAGCTGAACAATTACCTCCGCCTACTGGTTGTCGTCCTTATAAGTACAGAGGACAATGACCTCCGCCTACTGGTTGTCTTCCTAATAGGCTCATAATATGGACATACGAGACCTCAGCTGAACAATGACCTCCGCCTACTGGTTGTCGTCCTTATAGGTACAGAGGACAATGACCTCCGCCTACTGGTTTCTTCCTATTAGGCTCATAATATGGACATACGAGAGCTCGCTGAACAATGACCTCCGCCTTCTGGTTGTCTTCATAATAGGCTCATACTATGCACATACGAAACCTCAGCTGAACAATGACCTCCACCAACTGGTTGTCATCCTAATAGGTACGGAATATGGACACACGAGACCTTAGCTGAACAATGACCTCCGCCTATTGGTTGTCGCCCTAATAGGCACATAATAAGGACATTCGAGACCTCAGCTGACTAATGACCTCCGCCTACTGGTTGTCGTCATTATAGGTACAGAGGACAATGACCTCCGCCTACTGGTTGTCGTCCTTATAGGCTCATAACATGGACATACGAGACCTCAGCTGAACAATGACCGTCTACTGGTTGTCGTCCTAATAGGCTCATAATATGGACATACGAGACCTCAGCTGAACAATGACCGTCTACTGGTTGTCGTCCTAATAGGCTCATAATAATGACATACGAGACCTCAGCTGAACAATGACCGTCTACTGGTTGTCGTCCTAATAGGCTCATAATATGGACATACGAGACCTCAGCTGAACAATGACCTCCGTCTACTGGTTGTCGTCCTAATAGGCTCATATTATGGACATACGAGACCTCAGCTGAACAATGACCTCCGCCTACTGGTTGTCGTCCAAATTGGCTCATAATATGGACATACGAGACCTAAGCTGAACAATGACCTCCGCCTACTGGTTGTCGTCCCAATAGGCTCATATTATGGACATACGAGACCTCAGCTGAACAATGACCTCCGTCTACTGGTTGTCGTCCTAATAGGCACATATTATAGACATACGAGACCTCAGCTGAACAATGACCTCCGCCTACTGGTTGTCGTCCTAATAGGCTCATATTATGGACATACGAGACCTCAGCTGAACAATGACCTCCGTCTACTGGTTGTCACCCCAATAGACACATAATAATGACATACTATCCCTCAGCCGAACAAAAAGTGATCTTCGCCTACTGGTTGTCGCCTTATACAATATATTAAAGGGATATTATAGTCTAAAACTGTATACTTAACGGCCTCCGTTTACTAGTTATCGCCTTATACAATACATAATATGGACATTCTGGACTTAAACTGTATATTTAATGACCTCCGTCTAACGGTTGTCGACGAAATAGGCACATAATAGGGACATACTAGACCTCGGCTGAACATAAAGTTACTGTCTACTGGCTGCCGCCTTCTACAATTCATTAAAGGGGCATTCTAGTCTTGAACTGTATACTTATTGTCCTCCGTCTACTGGTCTCAAATGGGAAGATCGTTATACGAACGTTCTTGTCTTGAGCTGAACACATAATAACCTCCGTCTTCTGGTTGTCGCCATAAAAGACATAGGGACATACTAGACTTCAGCTGAACATAATGTTACATCCGTTTCTGGTTGTCGCCTTGAAAGACCCTAATACGGACGTTATAGTCTTGAACTGAACACATAATGACATCCGTCTTCTGGCTATCGCCTTGGCGGACCCTTATACGGACGTTCTAGTCTTGAACGGAACTCATAATGACCTCCGTTTACTGGTTATCGCCTTGGATATATAAATAGTGACATCCGCCTACTGGTTGTTGCCTTATGAAATACATCGTACGGACGTTATAGTCTTGAACTGAACACACACATAATGTCCTCAGTCTACTGGTTGTCGCCGTATCTTCAAAATATAAGGGACATACTAGACCTCAGCTGGACATATAGTGACCTCCGTCTGCTGGTTGTCGCCTTACATTTTACGGACCTACATTATAGGGACATTATAGTCTTGAATTGTATATTAAATGACCTCCGCCTACTGGTTGTCACCTAAGAAGACACAAACATGGGGAACAAAGCCTGAGCTGAACATATAGTGACCTCCGCCTACTGATTTAAGAGACCTTTTGAGGGACATTTAAGGCCTGCGCTGAACATAATTATATTAATATAATGACCTCAGCCTAATGGTTATCGACTTAAGAGAAAACACTTGGACATATTAGGCCTGAGCTGAATATAAAAACCTCGACCTACTGATTGTTACCTTAGGAGACACTTTAGGTCTGAGCTGTGCATATATTGACCTCCTTCTAACGGTTGTTGTAACGTGTAATAGTTTTCCTTCTAGACGACAATCTAGGGGATACGATGACGAATATTGTATTTCTATAGTATTGACAATAAATCACGGTGACATATTGTTATTTTACTTAGAATGCAGTTTTTTTTTAAATAAAGATGTTACGGGTTGCGAAATACAACGTAAATGGAATTTCTACGTTTAGCTATGTACATATATACGTCTACTGGGCAGTTGCCTAATTCCGGATCAATTTTGAAGTTTTCTTAAAATATTGTCATAATTACTGAACATAAGTGCATGAAATTTTAATAGAGAAATGTTGGGTACTAAATCAACCAAAATGGAAAAAGAATAAATGAAAAAACAATTAATTATAATATAATATTCAGTACTAAATAAGGGCATAAACGACGTCCAAAAACCTGCATTCAGTGCCTAAATATTCGGATTTTTCAAAGAACAAAGTAAACATTATTAAGTCAATACAAATATTTAAATGCTACATAAATAAACATCATGTATTAAATGTTTAACCTGTATATAAATTTTATACTTCTCTGAAGTATTTGTATGTGTATTTTCGGCGTATCCGAACTACTAATTTGTCCGAATTTGCATAATTTTGAAAGTACGAATCTGGTTCATTTTTGCTTCATTTTCATATCAAATGCTGCACAACACAAAACAATGATATCGTCAATTTATTTACTTTTTATGATTTTTTTTTGTATTTCGTGATTGACGATAAGTCATAAACATCGTATAGTAGGTCTAGTGTTTAAAGATAACCATGTCGAACCTCAATATAAAAGCTCGCGCTGTGTGACGTCATCCCCCGCGTGACTTAATATTGACATTTAGGAAAGCGAAAGTTTAGAGGTATTTATTTTGGGGTTATACTCGAATAGCTGCACTTTTGTGTTGTTTCTGTTGCTATGGAGGTTAGTTGCGTAGACTGTGATCATTCTATATTGATCATGGTCGCCGAAACGCTTTTTAAACGATTTCCGAATATTTAGGCAAATCCGGAATTAGGCAACTGCCCAGTATATGGTTATATTCTAGTAAGGCCTATATATACTTACAAGGGGCCGTACCGTTTAAAGCAATACCCCTGGCGATAACGTTTTTAACTATATTCATTACAGTTCACTTGATAAGATTCGATCAACGACTCATACAAAAAATACTGAACTTGATTCGAAACACTTTCTAATATCAGGCCAAGAACAGTAACTATGGCAAAAGTTGAGTAGACATTTGCTACGTAGTTTATAGTTGATAATAACCTAACCACAATACAGTACGGCATCGCTTTTTCACAATAAGATTTTAATATTCATAGCTCCGCCCAAACTACATATACTCAGGGGGGAGAATCGAGCTTAACCTTAGCATTCAAATAAGATGGCGGCGCCCATGTAAAAGGTGAGTTTTTCGGCGATTTAAAATTTTGGAAGCCAGTTTAGACACTGGCGTATTGTGAAAAACCTGCTAGAGAAAATTCCACACCCATTGGTACTTAGATCTCCATGAAACATGCAGTAGTTTTGTCAAACATTCGGACATCGGCATCGACTCGAGAGGAAAACGAACTAAAAGGCACGGCTAAGGTTAGGATCCCTCGATAATATTGGCCTGTTTTGACGATTAGCAACACTATTCATGATTGTTGTGTCAAGCTGGTGCAATATAAATGTGTATTGATCAAAAGTTATCCGTCTAGAAACCGGTAATGACGTATTTGCTTCAAAATTAGTATTTATGCACACTGCTAAGGAGCAGTGCACGCAAATAAGTGGCTAAGGTTAGGTGCCATTTATTGAGAGAGGCGTTCATTACCTACGGTAATTTTGTTTCGTGTTGATATCTGTTCTTTCTGAGAGATTAATGGTTTCCGTAACACTGTGCGACATCATCATTATCCAGATGAGGTATTTTGAAACTGCCAAATCTGATTTCGCTGTGTTTTCATCTAGATACAGTTGAGAAAAAAACTACAGTGACGCGATGTTGTGGATGAAAATCGTCTATTTTGTAGTTTTTGGTGTACCTGTTTAAATTTGAGGATGTATTAAAACAATTAATAAAGAAATATTCACATTCATATTTAATCAATCGTTACCAGAAGCGAAACTGATCGCACTTAATTAGTACTTAAATTGTCAACGGTAGATCGGTCTTGTCAAAAATGTTGACAAAAGATTGTAATGATGATAAAGGTTTAAAGTAGATGAATGATGTTTCCTGTATACTCGTATTTGAAAATAATGTCTGGCTCGATCAAACATAGTTTAAACGGTTGCAGGCATAGGACGAATACTTTACAGGTTGTTAAATAGGGCCGATCTAGAACTGTTATGTTTGTTGTGTCACTAAACCCTAGTTTCTCCTGACATGATAATACTCTATTGTTTAGATCTTCATTTGTGATTTAAGACAGTCTTGCTGTACGTCAACGCAAACATGGCTAACGCTATTTAGCAACCCGAGACAAATTTACCGTACGCACAGCTGTCATTAGGTCTAGAAAATGACACAGCAGGATCCAGATAATAAGATTCTGAGCTTGTCTCGGAGGCAGAATCGGTAAATGCCACAAGTCGAGGGAGTGAACTGAATCTCCTTAGACCGAGCCTGGTTTGGCAATTTGTACCAACAACAAACATGTTTTCCTAAAAACAAAAATCGTTGTGTGCGAGTCTCTTCTCCTAAAGTTGCACTTTTTTTAGAAAAAAAACACACCCCAAAACAAAGGTTAGAAAAATATCTTATCGTAAGACTCCCGCTAACTTACTGGTACAAATTGTCAAACCAAGCTCGGTCTAAGGAGATTCAGTTCACTCTCTCGATATGTGGCATTTACCGATTCTGTCTCGGGTTGCTAGATAGCGTTAGCCATGTTTGCGTTTACGTACAGCAAGACTGTCTTAAATCACAAATGAAGATCTAAACAATAGAGTATTATCATGTCAGGAGAAACTAGGGTTTAGTGACACAACAAACATAACAGTTCTAGATCGGACCTATTTAACAACCTGTAAAGTATTCGTCCTATGCCTGCAACCGTTTAAACTATGTTTGATCGAGCCAGACATTATTTTCAAATACGAGTATACAGGAAACATCATTTATCTATTTTAAACCTTTATCATCATTACAATCTTTTGTCAACATTTTTGACAAGACCGATCTACCGTTGACAATTTAAGTACTAATTAAGTGCGATCAGTTTCGCTTCTGGTAACGATTGATTAAATATGAATGTGAATATTTCTTTATTGTTTTAATGCATCCTCAAATTTAAACAGGTACACCAAAAACTACAAAATAGACGATTTTCATCCACAACATCGCGTCACTGTAGTTTTTTCTCAACTGTATCTAGATGAAAACACAGCGAAATCAGATTTGGCAGTTTCAAAATACCTCATCTGGATAATGATGATGTCGCACAGTGTTACGGAAACCATTAATCTCTCAGAAAGAACAGATACAAACACGAAACAAAATTACCGTAGGTAATGAACGCCTCTCTCAATAAATGGCACCTAACCTTAGCCACTTATTTGCGTGCACTGCTCCTTAGCATTGTGCATAAATACTAATTTGAAGCAAATACGTCATTACCAGTTTCTAGACGGATAACTTTTGATCAATACACATTTATATTGCACCAGCTTGACACAACAATCATGAATAGTGTTGCTAATCGTCAAAACAGGCCAATATTATCGAGGGATCCTAACCTTAGCCGTGCCTTTTAGTTCGTTTTCCTCTCGAGTCGATGCCGATGTCCGAATGTTTGACAAAACTACTGCATGTTTCATGGAGATCCAAGTACCAATGGGTGTGGAATTTTCTCTAGCAGGTTTTTCACAATATGCCAGTGTTTAAACTGGCTTCCAAAATTTTAAATCGCCGAAAAACTCACCTTTTACATGGGCGCCGCCATCTTGTTTGAATGCTAAGGTTAAGCTCGATTCTCCCCCCTGATACTGGATGTCGGATAGCACTGGCCACGAGAAACATCCGGTGTTAAACTTCAACGTTTCTGGGTTCAAATTGTGGAATTACAAGTGGTAAGTGCAAATAAAATGTTATTAAATCATTTATTGATTATGTTTAATCAGTATAACACAATCTGTAAGCTTGATAATGCAATTTGACAGTACTTTCACATGGCAATCAAAGTGATTGACAAAACCCGGAAGTGAATTCTGCGACACCTATTGGAAATCTGTTTTGTTGTTAGCAACCGATAATGACCGCCAAGGTTAAATGTTAAACGTTGTCACAGGCCTCGACGGTACATTATGAAAAAGAATATATTCAAAATGATGATCCAGATTTTGCAAATGAAATCCTTTAACTTGATTTATCTTTATTTTAATGAATTTGTGCAGTCTTCTCAAAGTCAAAATATAAAAGATTCAGATGAAAGGTCAATTTTATCATGTTTGATAAATAATGATGATTTTGATTGTGAAATAAACATTGAACACGAGTCTGATAGTGAACATGATTTTTCTGTAACTAGTTTCAACGATGATTTACTTACTTTGTCAAATGATTATAATGGTACTTTGAGACCTGAAGATGTCGAGGAGATTCAAAATGTAAACAAACTGCAGTGTATACTACTCTCATTTGAATGTTACTGAGTGTAGTGTGTGTGGGTTAGAACCAGCCGCCCGGTTAGCTCAGTTGGTTAGAGCGCCGTGCTAGTGTTCCGGCGGTCGTGGGTTCGAGCCCCACACCGGGCGCACTTTTCCTCCCAGGTTTACTTTACTGGTGGCAGCGGTAAACGGCAGGAGTGCCTCCGTCGGCCTTAAATGTGAATGGGGGGAGGAGTGTATTGTGTGTGGGTTAGAACCAGCCGTCCGGTTAGCTCAGTTGGTTAGAGCGCCGTGCTAGTGTTCCGGCGGTCGTGGGTTCGAGCCCCACACCGGGCGCACTTTTCCTCCCAGGTTTACTTTATGAATAACTGTTCGGATCACCTGTTTTCATAAAATACAATACTTTTTTTTTTTATTTGCTATCATTATTGTCTTTGAAGGTGCTGAACCATGTAGACAAGATGTGCACTACCACTACTCATGGGATTTTGCCCAGCTAGTCCACTGTTCACATCATGCGCAACAAGTTAGGCCGATATATTTCGCCACCCCACGGAAGTATCAAGTGTTTGGCATGTGTGCCGAAGGTTCAGGTATATTTTTATGGTTAGATGTCACTCTGAATTAAACAAGGAGTAACAAAATAAGACAGATCTTATACCATATGTATGTGTAAAAATTGTCTTTTCAAGTCAGAATTAATATTTTAGCTTGGATTTTTTATGTTGTCAGCTTTGCATTCTTGTTAAAAAACTTTTACCTTGGCCATACTTAGAAATCCTTTCAAAAGATTTAACGTAAACAAGTTACAGTAAAACACTCTTGATCTTAGCATTGATTTTAAAAATGAATTTTAATTACAAATCAAGATCTGTAAAAGTTATACAGCTATCTGTTAGTGTCATTTTGGATTGTCTACATTATCTTCTTTCTGACTATTTCAGTAAAAATTTTGTTATTAGTTGTGAAATCATTTAAAGGGGCTATACACCATGAAATGAAATAGCGGAAAAAAAAGAAAAAAAATTGTCGAAAACTGACATAAACTTGGTATCGATGAGTACAGTGCATTGAAACTAACTAACTGAAGTCCCACATAGTTTACAATTAATTTATTTTTCGCAGTTTTTTTCGTATTTTACCATTAAAAAATATTACTTTGTATGTATACTTAGTAGAATTCATTTTTATGCGTGATTGGCTGGTCGATGTTATCACCTGATATTACCAAGTTAGGTATATAGCTTAGATATTCCAAAGGTTTAGAGTAAGCCTTCATAGCACAGTAGATACAACACTGGACTGCAATTTTGGCGATTCCTAATCGAACATTTACATTTTGGTATTTTTTTACAATTATGATATCAAAGAGTAAAACATTTTATTTAATAATTGTCCTGAGCTTTGTTACAGAAAAAAAGTTTTTTTGGTGCTAATCTGGTGTATAGTCACTTTAACAATAGTTAACATTTATTTATACAGGAAAGTAGACATTTTATCTGGTGGACGAGGCCGAAATGCCAGGGAAAGGAAGTGACAGTGTCGTGAGCCTGGCCCACCACTACTTTCAGCACTATGGTGTCGGTGAAAAACATGCTTAGGTATTTAGTGCTTCAAAACGATTACCCATTAAAATTATCTTTAGAATAATTAATGGATTAAAGGTTTCTAACAGCCTATGCAAACTTCATCCTTATTGCTGAGAAGAGAGTATGAGAATCAATAGTGAACATAAAAGATGATGAAACTTAAACATATATTACACCATGAAACACATTCTTACTCAATTTTTTTTTTCCATTTCACATTCGATGATTGATAACGATTGGATATTTGGATTCAACTATGGCTTATGAAGTGTGTCCCTCATTATAACATTGCTTTCGTCATGTACTGCATATAGCTTAAATATGAAAAAAGAATATATTAAATTTTCCAGGTTCTTTTCGATAATGCCGTCGGCCAAAACAAGAACCATACTGTGCTTTGGTATGCCATGTGGCGTGTAATGACAGGTAAGTTTTCTTGTCTGTTAATTATTGTTTGTCTGGTTTGTTAGGGCAAATGCATTGAGCTGTCTTTTGAAATCAATTACATCATTGATACCTGCGATTGGTGCTCTAATTTAAAAGGATGCAGAACTGGATGAAGCTAAAGCGTATTTGGCATTAATGTGATATAAGGAATATGTTAACTAAATAAACATATATGTAAACACTCTTATTGTAAGATTTATATGTCTTGAAAATGTTATTATGCCCTAGTTAAAATCATTTGTTTAGTTATATTTTTTTGTGAATATAGATAAGTTTTATTTACACTAAATTTACACAATAATTTTCAGGACTGCATGAGAGTGTAACGCTAAACATGTTGGCTGGGCACACCAAATTTGCTCCTGACTGTCACTTCGGCATCTGGAAGGTCAAGTAGCGATGCTGTAATGCCGAGAATCTTCAAGAAATTGCCCACACTGTATCTGCCTCCTCAAAGTACGGCCACAACATCCCACAGTTGGCTAATGACCCTCAGCAGCCAGTCACATTTCACTGTTGGAAAGCATTCCTAGATACATATTTCAAAACTCTAAAGAATATTACCTGATACCAAAATTTCTATGTATCAAAACATAAACCAGGAGTTGTAGTATGCAAAGAGTTTGTAGATTCCTCAGAAATTGAAGTTTATCTTTTGAGGATGAGTCCAGAATGTGCCTAGATGCTGCACGTCAATGGTACCTTCGCGATTATATTGGTCCATTCTTTAGATCTGAGTCACCAAGATCTGCAATATGCCTTAAACCAATTCTGTGTGAAGACAAAGTTGATATTGACAAAAATGACACACCGAAAGGCAGTAAACGCAAACATAGCCTTCTGTGTTAATTTAATGTGGACTGGTTAAATGTAGTGCTGCATAGATCTGTTTGTCAAACCAGTCAGGAAGTATACTCATGTCATAAATGGCATTTTAAGCAAGTGTAATAAATTGTAAATTTACATCATAAAAATGAATAGTGTTGAAAATGTGAATGCTTTGTAGTATCGATTAATGTGTTAAGCACTGTAAATACTCACATCAGTAGGATTGATATGAATATTATATCACAGGAGAGGAAATGCAAAATAACTTATTGGAATTGTTTACTTAGATTGTTATAGGCTTGTCAAGTCCCTTTATATTAGTTGGAAAGAAAACCCTTTGCTTAATCAACTTTGTATTGAACAACTTGAGTAATATCCTCTACATCTAAAGACTAACACAATTAAGATCTATGTATCTGAAACATGAGAAAGAATATTTGCTTTTTGTGTAATACTATTACTAATATCATTTATTGGTCGCATTGCATTGTATATTTGTAAGTGTTTTTTATTACAAAATCATTGGAAACTTCAACTCTTTTTTTCCAAATGACCATGCATATTTTTTCTTTATCACTTGCTTGGCCTTTAGCATTACCAAAATGTGACTTGACAAGTTTAGAAGATGGATTTTTTTATAATTATTACTCCAGTTGAAAATGACATCTCGATGAATTTACTATTGTCATTTACTCATTTGTTGCTGAAATGTTGATTGAATATCAAATGTTTGTGACAACTTTGAAAAAATGAGTAAAAAATGGCATTATCACATGTAATCATAGCAACAGACTATTGTTTCCGTAGTTCTTTTATGTGATGATGTACATATAATGAGCCAAGTGTACTTGTTAATTCTATGAATTAGTTTAAGTGTTAGCTATAACAGACAGTTAAGTTAGTATTTAGGCATGGACCACTGCATTTAAAATAAGAACGTTTTTAGTGGACATTGTTTTCAAACTGGCTTACCAATGTGTAACAGAATGATCCATATCTTTTGATTTCTTTGTACAAAAATGACTTGAAACTTAAGTTTTTATACTTTAGATACTTGGTATCATTTACATGCCAATAACTTAAAACACATTGTATATTGAGAACACATTATTTGTGGCAGGCTTTGAAAATGATAGGAAATAGCATTTTCATTAGTAACCATAGCAACCGATTTTTGCTTTGACCTTTGTGGCCAATTTCTATGTCATTATGGGCATTAGCAATGTGTACTTGCTATTTTGATTTTGAAGTTTATGTAACACTAGTAAAGATAAGTATTAAATATTAAAATATCTTGACATATATATATATATTATATTTAAAATTAGAACAGTTTTGTTCACAGTGTTTTTTAGCCCTATGTTTCATATGTTTTTTAACTTATGAAATTTGACGTGAAAATTCAGATTTAATTTCTGTAAATACTTAATATCATAAAGATGTCAATAACTTATAAATATTTTTACTAAGATAATTCTTTTTTATGCAGACTTTCAAAAATGATTGGTAATAGCATTTTCATAAGTAACCATAGCAACTGAATTTTGCTTTGACCTTTGTTGTAAGTTTCTATATCATTATGGACACTAGCAAATGTATACTTGTAATTTTCCTTTTGTAGTTTATGTGATACTAGTAAAGATAGTTTTATATTTTAATATTTTGACTTGTATACTTCATTCAAAATAAGAACAGATTTAGCGAACATTTCGTTCAAATTGTGTTAAAGCTCTCTGTTACAAAATGTTCCATATCCATTGTTGTTGTTTTTTAATATTTGACTGACTAGTTCAGATTTTATTTCTGCAATTGCTTGGTATCATAAAAATGTCAATAACTTAAAACACAACTTTATGAAAAACATTATTTTTTGAGAAACATTTAGAAAATGAGTGAAAATGGCATTATCAATAGTTACCATAGCAACCAAATGCACTTATGAACTTTTCGTAAACTTTTGTAATCAAACTATGAGTGCTTATTGTTTCTATGCTAAAACTTACATGTTACATGTAAATAGTCCTTGACATGATACTTATCTGACATGGATATTTCATTCTAAATAAACACATTAGACCATACATTATGTTCATTTCAATTTCTACACCCGTGTAACGAAAAGTACTATATATTTTTAGGTTTTGTGAATTTTGACTTGAAACTTTGGATTTTTGTTCTAGAAATACTTGGCATCATAAAGGTTACAATATCTCAAAATGTCATTTTTGGGCCAGAATGATCATATTCCCATTCCCATTCAATAAAATTCTAAGAGTTTACTTGAAACAAAAAAAGAGTATATTTAAGAAATATTACACACCACTGAGGGTCATATGACATTATAAGGACCGGCCAGTCAGCCACCTAAAGTGTATATGTTCCATTCACCTTCGATGGCTGATTGGCCGGTCCTTATAATTCCATATGGCCCGAAGTGGAGTGTAATACTTCTGGTATTATACCGAAAATTTTATAGTACAATTAATTATTTTTGAAGCACTGAATGTGTTTTATTGAACAAAGCTAATAATGTTTACTTGCGACAAATCTACGTTGTTGTGAAAATAGCAAGCCGCACTTACCATTGCATGACGCCAGCGGTCCATATTACATTTTCGGCGAGGTCCGGATCGGCCAAAATATATTGTGGACCGCTGACGTCATAAAACTGGATATTATCAAAATACAGTGATAAACGGTCGAGTTTATATATACAAAGAAGGGACACATTTATGTGAGGTATAATATATATAAATTTATATACAGCGTTGATCACCATACTCTTCCTAAACCTGAACAACCAACGCTTTCTCAACTTTATGTACATGATAAACATTGCATACAGGTCTTGACTCTCTAAGTGCTGTATTGACGCTGTGTTTCACAAGTCGCTAATAAACGATGAAGTTTCTTCGAGGTAAATAACTGTCCATTTCATTATATTTAATTTTGTTCATTTACATTGAAACGGTCTGGAGTGTTTGGCGACACGCCCCTTTCACGTATATAGATATCTGGACCCAATTGATCATAGCACAAGTTATTTGGGCCCAAATGGCCATAGTGCAAAATATAAGTTGTGGGCCCACTTGACCCAAAATGAATGGTGAAAAAAATGGTAAGATAATGTTGACCCGATAAAAGGCGAATTGGTCACCTGCAAAGCATTGACGTCTTCAATGGCGACCTTACCCATAGTCTGGAGTTCCTTCCTCTACACTATCGTTATCGGGTCCGACAAAGGCCAACTATGGCGGCGCCCAGTGAACACTATAAGGTTGCCATTTATTTAACGTTTGTTGATCATGTTAATAAAACAACGGCATTTCAACACTCTTTATATATGGAAAATAACAACACATTCGATTTTCGGTGATCTAGTGTATGGTCAAACGTGAAGGTTTACGAAATTCGGACGTTGTTTTTTCGGATGTTTTTCTATTGAAAAAATGCCTTATTTGACTTCACCTTCTCCTTTTAAGAATGATGGTTTAAATGAAGAATGGAACAAGTAAAAATAATGTAACACTGTATTTATTGCATGATTATGATCGGTTGCTTGAAAAGTAAATAAAGATGTTTCATGTTTCAGATTTCCGAAGTTTACAGTTCTAATGTCGGAAGAAGTTTGCTGCCAATACACATTTTTCTTCATCGACTTACATCACCTGATTTAAACATTCCTAATGACAAGTGTGTCTGGGTTTTTTTCCAGGTGTCAGAAGTATTTATTACTCGTTGTGAAAGCGTTCACCATTGATGAGAAATATTGACATAAGATACGATAAGATTTATTTTGAGTCGGCAAGGTAGCAACAAGTACAACACAAGCTCGTGTGAGCTTAATTTTTACAGACTGTGAGCTTTTTAACCGAGTATGCGACTATGACACATCAAGCTCGCCAACTATGTTTGTCTGCAAAGCTAAATGAAGTGGGAAACGGGTGTCATATTACAGAAACTATCAAAAAGATTCTCTGTTAGAACTGCGTCTAGTATATTGTCCGCTCAATAACTGTAAAAGCCTTTTCCAATCATCTCCACATTTTGTCAGAAAGTGTTTTGGTATAATATCTTTTAAAGCTTCGTGAACCATCTATATCACTAAAGTTTCCCAAGAGTAGTTGCCCTTTAATTGTAACAATTACTCAATTACCTAAAATCGGTCTTGTCCGATCAATTACTTTAGAAGATTTTCTCCATTAATTTCCAGATTTGGTGTCGGAATGTGTATTGGCAAAATATATTGGTCAAGTTCGATCCCAAGCCATGACGCCTCTGTCACTCCATCGTTGTGCCTTTTGAATTGGCAAAACTGTCTTCACAGTGTCCGCTCTCTAAATTTGGCTTGACGTACAACCACTTATTACCAAACCTGTTGTCATATAATTAGGACGGGCGTATTTTGTGACAGCTGGCATTTTGTTATATCGATATTTCTGCCCATGTTTGAACAAGTAGGTGCGCATTGCTTTAATCATGTCGGCCCTTTTGTCATTCAGTACAATAACACTTGTGAGACTTAAACTAGACAGAAATGCTCAAGCTTATAATCCTCTAACTTGGTAGGGAGATATGTTATTTGAGATATTGAGGTCAAAGGTAAAGTAAGGTAACCTTCTGCACAAAAGGCTCTCTCTCTCTGATCACTACACAATGCTATGGCCTACTATGTCTTTAGGATGACTGAATAGATTACTAACTTTACCAAACAACCAGATAAAACTAGGATTTATAATTTTTATTGACAGCAGTGTTTACATTGTAAGATAAATAGATTGAATATGTGACTTCGTGCTTGTTCAGACACATCAGTAGCCCTTTGGTTCCTCTGGATGGGATGCTAAGGTCGTCTAACATTTTATCCTGGATCGGAATGGTCATGGCCTCACTGACCGAGTTTTCAGAACTGTACATGAGTGAACTGAAACGAAAATAGCTTCAAATCTATGCAAACATATATCAAATGTTAACTCGGGATGCATTAGCGTCTGAACTAAAAAACAATTTTTGTAGTAATTCCCACTACTGATATTTATATACATCTCGAGACCTAAAAATAAAATCATAATAATATTCGCTGGGCAGGTTGCATGGCGGGCAATCATTGGAGCCATAACATTTTATAATGTGTTGAAAATGCTCAAACGCGTCTTCCGTTATTGTGCCAATGAGTGGAATGTGGATGAAAACAGTGAGTATGGTTTTCTATTTTTCATTTTTAGAGGTTTATACGAGTAAATATTTTTTTTAGAGAATGTAGTTCCACAAAGGGTTGACTATGAGTTGTAAAAGTTCTGAATACAATTTAAAATATGATCGTCTAGAACTTGCATAACCTGCTAGAGGTTAGTGTTGACAACGTAAAAATCTGGATTTTTGTGAGAATTGTTATCGTACCTTAGGTTTAAGCAATTTCTTAATATGTATGTTGCTCTTGTATTGACAAAAGGTTGCCTTGTAGCAAATTTGAGAACTTTTTTGTTATACATGGTGCTCTATGCTCGATTTTCTGACACTGTGGTGCCAATGATTAGGATGTGGTGCTCATGAATTGTACTTTAGTGGGAAACGAACTGTGAAAAAACTATAGCAATTTCATAACATGAAAATTAACAATGAACTGAATTAATATCCTTTTCGATCTAATTCAAGTAGGCGAACTACCACACTGATTCGCGTATTTTAAGACTTACTCGATGCTTGATAAGAATAAAAGAAAAAAAAATTATTATGTTGAGGAAGAGCATACGTTAGTACAAGGACAAGTATAACTTTTAACTAGTGGTATGTAACTTAATGTTCACACAACTGTTTATTGGATACAGTGACTTTCCTTACTAGCTACAATAAAGAGCGATCAGGGATATTTTTTTTATTATTATGACATTTCTTATGTATCCATGTAACGCTACAACTCTCTACCATTTAAAAATGGGCAAAATAATATTTAGTAATATTATGCATCGATGTTGAATATTTTTGGCATTTGTTCAAAATATACCCGACAGTGATCTAAACTGGATTGAATTTGTCAATGGCTTCGTTATTTTCACATAAACATGTTCTTGGTCACGAATGTCGTTTTATACATGTACAGAGCCAGTCAGATTTGTCCCAGATTTACAGATATCGGGATACTTGATAAACAATCGATACAGGTTACTGTTTTATGATATCTGAACATGTTTATGGCATAATGACATAAATAAATATGTGTTTAATAGTAAAAATGATAAATAAAGAAACCATACTCACTGTTTACATCCATATTCCGTTCATTGGCACTATAACGGAAGACGCGTTGGGTCATTTTCAACTCATGACAATAAAACCTCGAGTGGCAAAAGTCCTGCTTATACCAAACTTGGTATAGAAATTGAGAAACGCCTGTAATTTTATTCAATGTTTTTAAACATTTTCATTATCTGTTATGGTTTCAGTTCCCTAGGATCTGGTTTTAAAAGGGAGTATAATTCAGAAAATGCAGCAGAATATTTTCAATAATCCTGACAATAAATCAAAGAGCAGTACACTAAAACGTCTTGTTGTGTCTAGCCTCCAGTTGTGGTTAGATATCAGTGAAAGGTGCATCAAGGAGCTAGACATTTTAATATGATTTATTCCGTACCTAGGTGAAATGCTGATTTGCTTAACGAACACATAGCTAGTTGCTTTAGGGCACATCACGTGTTGATAAACTCGGATTCTGGCCATGAGTAACTGAAATAATTATATAATTATAGTATTCAAGAAGATCATGTCCAGAAATCCCCAATCTGTCATAAACAATGTCAATTAGTTCATTAATTAATTGAAGAAAAAAAATCCTATTATTCTAACACTGCCAAATTTGTAAAAGTCTAAGCTTCAAGAAGAAATAAAACTTTCTCAATACCTCCTGCTACAATATTTACATTATCAGACGATATGCGCAGACCCAACACTGAAAATGCGAATTACGAAACAATGAAAACAGCAATAAAAATTACCTCCTCAACAATCATAAAGCCTGGGCATTTAGGTTGTGGCTGGCTCGGCTTCGTGTTTTGTCAAGACAAACGTGTAGTGGACAATTAGACAAATAAGCTCCATGCCCTTTGTGTGTATATTAAAATTAAAAAGCAACATATACAGCATTGTAACCGCTCAATTTTATAAAAAAATTTAGACAGTGCAAAACCATATCCATTTCTATTTAAATTGATAAACCGCGACATGCGCCATTAAGGAATGCATTTACCTTTAAAAACACGAACTATGCGTAATTTATACTTACCTGTGTCAAATCACGGATAGAGATTAGAAGATTTCAAATCTCGGCATTTTATGCCAGATCTGAGCGCCGTCCCGATATTCCAGACAGGCTAACCCTGTGTCCATCATGTCAATAGTGTTATATTAAATTTACAAGCTTATACAGATTAGCTTTATTCATTCGCTCTTTGATATAGGAAACATACATATTTTACTGTTTTACTTCGAAATGCTGTGCTAACGTAAATATTAGCCAACGCGATTTGCTGTATACGGCTATTATATCTGATGTTTGACGTATTTTGTCAAAATTATTTTAATTTACTCCAAAAAAAAACGAAATACGTTCATCATTATACGGAGGCGGGTATAACTTCACTCATGAAACGACTGATGCGACGCATTCATAAGGGGAGAGGTTAACACGGTGACATTGCAAATCAGTACCCTGTCTTCTAGGTCACTGAACATCCTGGAAAAACGAGTTGGCCAGAGCGAGGGTTAACTTGGACATGTCCAATTGTAGCGTCATCTAACAACCGGAGCTAGGTCGTAACAATATCCATAACATTATGCAACGTGTTTACGTAAACATATTTGGTTACGTAACTTTTCCGTAAAACCTGTATTGAACGAATAAAGTTATATGCATGCACCTGCACACACATGAGCAATTCTATAGTATACCCTAAAGCTACTGTTTACACAACTTGCATAACACGTATCAATAACATGTTTGATTATATCATGTCCTCCCAACATCATCGATTTTCGGAAAGAACATTTCAACCACAGATATATATATATATAATGATGTACTTTTATATATATATATATATATATATATATATATATATATATATATATATATATATATATATATATATATATATATATATATATATATAAAAGTACATCATTAGATAAGTCTCAATAAAATATGTGTATGTTTATAGATGCACTAACAAAACCGTCAAAGTTTATCTTAATATAGGAGAAAATAAGTAATAAATACACCCTAAAAGGCACCATTTTGGACTAGAAATTGTTAAAACTATCTAAGGGAGTACTCCAAAACCCCACTTACAACCAAATAGATTTCGGTTATATGGGAAGGGCGCAAATCAAAAGGTTTCACCCCCAAGTTATGCACCCTCTTACGTCAAATTTTGGATCCATCCATGGCATATGCACCCTGTAACCTTAGCTTTATTCTTCTTATTTATTGCTATTTTGGTTGCACTTAATGGGACGCCCGGGGTATTTGAGTCTGTGTAGGTACGCCCTTAAAATCCCTTAGGACTGATGAAAGCTAATATATTTAGCTATTTCCTTTTCTAAGCTTAGGTGTTCAATATTGATTGGCTATTGCATTATTTCATAATTTCCTTGTAATTGATATAAAATGTTGAGCAAGATAAACTGACAAACGGACAGCTTCGAAGCTTTTTCTTAGCGCTTAAGTTTGATTCTGTTAAAATCTATGAACTTGGTTTTAAATATGAATTTACTAAGTGCAGTTATAGTGTTCAGCTTAACCATAAGTTGTCTGGCGCACTCTAGTTCAAACGTTCAGAGGAAAAATTATGAGTCGTACAGTAAGTTTTTTTTTACATTATTCTTTGAACACAATTTGTAATTTAAATTTAGAGTGTTTTTTGTGTTCATTGAAACGATTTTATTTTTAAATGTTGTTTGAAAAGTATTGATATTTGTCATTTCATTTGGCAACGTTTAATTTGTTTTTATTCATATTAGAATGGTCTTTTGTTTTAAATATTATAAAAAACTTTATCGATAGTTGTAATGATATTAGAGGGGTGTTTTTTTTTTCAATTTTAGTATTAAAATATTATTTATATTTGTAACAGTATTTGCGAGCGCTTTCTTTGTGTTAATTCAGATACGAACGGTATTTATTTTAATTATGATTTAAACGATATTGATATTGGTAATATTATTTATATTGACTACCGCTTAAATCACATTTAATTAGATATAGAGTCGGTACATTATAAAGATATTCAATTCTTCACACTTGTTTTCAAACTTGGTGGGTTTTCGTAATATTGTATATGAACCAATTTATAACATTTACAAACAGCACTACTTGAAGTATATGAATAATGAGGACAATTTGTTAAAATGAATTTAACGATGAATTATAATACCTGCTGTTGTTATCACAGTTTACAGAAAAGTTAATTTAATTAAATATTGGAATAAGGTTATTTCACTTAAGGACAACAGTCTCGTTAAACGCACATATAAGCTTCTACGAAGGGACGATTTCGACACTAAGACATACAAAAATAAAAATTGGGCTTCTCAAGTTAAAACTATTTTGAACGAGTACGGCTTCTCCGATATTTGGATAAATGAGTCTATAGATATTTACACACTAGAAGTAATTAAGAGGAGAATAATGGATACGTATTGCCAAAGCTGGTATTCTGAGATAAATAATTCGCCTAGACTAAGAACGTATGCTATTTTTAAGCACACTTTTATACGAGAAAAATATTTAGATGTAATTCATGAATACAAATTCCGACATGCTTTAGCAAGATTTAGAATTTCCTCTCACAGACTGGGTATTGAGATTGGCAGGTATACCAACACGCCATTAAATGACCGAGTATGTACACTATGCAACATGAATCAGATAGAATCAGAATATCATTTTCTACTTGTCTGCCCAAAATATAGAGACCTAAGAGTTAAATTTTTTAAACCATGCTACTGTCACTGGCCTAATATTAACAAATTTGAAAATATTATGAATAGTAATCATAGAACAACAATATACAATTTGTCAAAATTTATTTTCTTTGCTACTCAGCGTAGACACTCTTTATTAAATTAAACGTCTTTTTATATTTATGATAATGCCTACAAATGTTTACTGTTAATGTTACTAACATTTATTCAATTGTCGCAGGATGTTACATCTTTCCTGTTTGTTTATATTCTTGAAAATTTTCAATGTACATGTACATGTACTTTTCTCCATTCACTGTTGGTTTTTGCTAAAAACGTTGTATAATGTTTTCATGCAATAAACAAATACATACAGTTGCGTTGTTATCCTGTTATAAGACCTTTAAAATGATCCTATAAGAGATGTAAATAGAAGGCATGTTTTCTTCAGATTTACGCACGGAGGTAAAATACGACGATATGTTATGAAATACCAAAAGCATATTGAAAAAAAAAATAGAATTGTTCATATTAAAGGACTAACAAAACGAGTAAGCAGGTGTTTATCGCTGTTAGAATGACATCTAACAGAAACATATAGAAAAACAACAACATGTATTTTGGTGAGAAATCCTTTTGTGAAAAAGTTCGGCTACATTGGCTTGTTCCCAACCAAAACTTTCGCGTCATTTCAGGAAAATGCTGTCTCGAGAACATGCATTACTGCAGTGGAACCCCTGCTACTCTAAGGTCGCCATCATGGCCTTGCTTCGTTCCACGAAGCCAGGTCTGTGATGGCTCATCGCAGTGCAGAAATGGCGACGATGAAATGAACTGCATAAACTGTAAGTTGAACCAGTCTGCGGTTAGATTATACCATTATTTTTTTTCAAATTTAGACATTTATCCTGAACGATGAAAACTTCTACATCAATAATAATCAATATAGTCTTGAAATGTCTTGTTTCATGAAAGCATTTGTACATTCAATTAAGTTATACTGATTTACTTTAATTCATCATATCTGAAAAGGCCCAGCACCTCCCACGGTAATGTTTGGCTCTACAACCTCAACGACATCATCGAGGCGACCTGTCGGTACCAGGGTTACCTATACCTGCATATCCGGATACGCCATCGTTGGAAATGCTGACGTCGTATGTATGACAAGCGGACAATGGTCGCAACCTCCGACGTGTGTAAAGGGTAGGTACAAACAGACATACGAATCTGAATAACTCCATCCAACACTCCATCAGAAAATTGAAATTCAATTTAAATATCGTAATTGTTATCGAGGGCAAAAATAAAAGCCCGCTGTAAACAACATATAGGACAGCTTAAATGGACACAAGTCTTATATACGGAGTGTTGAAACGGTCAGGTTAAACATATGTTGCTAAGGGGGATCATCACTTCATGTTCAATTTGTATAATTATCCATGGTATAACGAATATACCTAAATGATACCAGCCTAACAAAAATAAGGTCAGGGTCTTCGTGATTTTTGAAAGCACGCAAGTATTTTATTGTCCTCAGTGGAACCCTTCATGAAGACTGATGGTGGGACTAGCTAGCTCAGTTTGTGCAGTGTGTGTAGACTGCGCCATGTTTAATTAAGGAATGAATTGCGGGGTTGATGTCATTATCGGGGTATGACCACAATTGGGCTTGTCAAAGTGTGTGGACTATGAAGAAATATGAAGATGAATACTTTTATAATTAAACGTCGGGCTTTAAATGATAATGATTTCATATGAAATACATTTATGTGAAACACACAACAAACAAAAATGCTCTCAGTATTAATGGTTAAGGGTGCATCCGGTTTCAGCGTGTACCAACCTTCCAACCATAGTGAATGGTGAGGTGACGCCAACTCCCCGTCCGCTCCTCGTTGGTGACGTACTTCCGTTCACGTGCAATGCCGGTTACGTGCCTAGGATGGCGAACTCCATCACGTGTCTGACTTCCGGTGCTTTCAGTGGCACACCCGTTTGTGACAGACGTAAGTATATGTTTACATTTAGATATTGACTTTTCTTCTTGATTTTATTTTTATTTTATTGGCTTGTATTTAACCATTTAGAAAAAAAGGAATTAGCGGTAGTACGTTATGCTCAAAACGTCAAGAAGAATATCACGTGGGCCAATTCCCTGACCAACCAAACTGTTGTCTTTTCTTTTGATGGGTTGCGTTCCGGGAGTTGTGTTGTAAGCAATGGGCTCCTGTTCGTTTCTCCATCGTCTGAAAAAAATATTTACGATAACCAGCTTCCTTTCGACTACGCCCAAAATTCCAACCTTCTTCATTTTTCCAGAGCGCATTTCGGGCGTTTTATTGTTTAAAATGGGCAGGGCTTCCGTTAAAGGAAGTTTGGAAGTATATTACTTCCTAGAAATGGGTAAAAACTTCCAAAAGTGATTCCTTGGAATTACAAAAACTTCCATAATTTTGAAGAAAACTTCCAAAGTTGAAAGATTGGAAGTACAAAACTCTAAACCTTTTGTCAATATTACTTTTATAGTCATAATTTCAATCCGTTTAAGTGTTTTAAGTAAAAGGAATTATAATTATATAAGTTAAAGTGAAAATTAGTTGATTTTTAATATATTTGTTGAAAAATAGTTGAAAAGGATATTGTATTATGGAGACTTGAACTTCCATATTTTAGTGTAAAACTAAGGCCGCTAACTTCACGCCTCTAGGCCGCTAGGCCGCTAACTTTACGTACATCCTTTTATAGGTAAGTAGCCTTAAGTGAAATAGGTTTTATAAATCATTAAAAAGGGTTTAACGTTTAATCTTCATTTAGTTCACAACAATTTTGGAGAAAGTAACTTTAACTTATAATGAGTGACTGGCATTGACACGATGTTGCCAGGGGTGGCACCAGAATTCCCCGTTAGGGAGGGCGTACATTATGGGCGTACCATTTTTACTTTAACAATTTCTAGACCGAAATGGTGCATTTTGTGCGTATTTTATTACTTTTTTTATCCTACATTGAAATAACCAATAAACTTGGACGATTTGGGGTGGGGGTGCGCCCCCCCCCCCCTGAATCCGTTAGTGGTTGTCACAAGACAAAGAGAAGCAAGTGCGCTTACTGGACAACCCGGTTAATAGTTCATTGACATGTGTGTCGAAAAATTCCTCATACACTTAGTATACGCTTGATAAAAGCATAGTTTATAAACACATTTGATATAAATGCCATTGTTTTGCGTTGGTCGACCCATACACTATATATATAATTATAGTCATTTAATGAATACGTAGTTTTTAAGATACATTTCATAAAAGAGCCCTTTTAATGTGCAAATTTGGTGATCACCTGTAGCATATGTGTCTTGAAAACACGAATGTTAGTGCAACATATAAGGAGCAACGAACGTACGGGCCCAAATTACACGTGTCCTTGTTCCAGGGTGTGACACGACCGCCAGCCCACTTCTCTTGACTACGCCCCAGAGTCCAACATGTAATAATATTTGTGAAGTGTGCGTGACACGATATTCATAATAGTTTACAACACCTGTCCATTTCCCTCGTGTACGCCCTTCAGGATTATTTGTTATTTCAATATGCATCACGACACTCCAAACTCCCGCTATTTCCCAACGCCAGGTCGCTTATGTCGACAATGAAATTAGGTGCAATTGCCGTTCATCTTCCAACTACAGTAAAACTGCGATCGCTCGAGGAGGCTGGGGTCAGAGCCAAAACCTCGAGGGAACCTATGTGTCGAATGACCCGAATTTTAATTTTCCAGTCTGTTGTGAAATATCTTTCAGTGCATTTTATGTTTGAAGTCGTCAAACCGACTATTTACTAACACACCGATTATGTGTTGCGTTGTGGAATTGTGTAGAACCTTCCAAAAATATTAACGATGACCAGAACTCCCCTCGACTAAGCCCCAAATTCCAACGTTTTTCATTCTCCCCAGAGCGTGACACGCGTCCAATTATGCACCAGTCAATTGTAACCACGCCCCCAGGTCCGGGGGCATACCGGGGATAGCCGGGGAATGGGCCGTGTTTTTACCTTCCAGGTGGCCCCGCAGGGTGGATGCGATGGTTTTGTCTTGGCGCCAAAAATAGCGGGGAATGGGCCTTCCCTAGGGTCTCTTGGCTAGCGGGGGCATTTGGCAGGGATTTTACCAGCAGTTCGTTCCCACACGGCGGAGATTTTTTCCGGGCTTTGCTTGACCGAAAGTCAAAGTCCCCGCTATTCCACGGACCTTGGGTGCCGTGGTTACAATTGACTGGTGCATTTTTCTTAACGCCAGTCCGCATCCCATGACCAAGCCACTGCATCTACTTTGTCATTTATTCCAGTATGTGACACGACCATCCCGATTGTTGCCAACGCAAATCCGCTCAACTCGAACACACCTCGCACCAGTGGGGACATGGTGACTTATCAGTGTGCGACTGGCTTCGGTCCGTTCCCGTGCACAAACAACAAGATCACGTGCGATGCTAATGGTATGTGGACTGGCAATCCACAATGTTTAAGAGGTGAGTTATAACAAACAGTAAAATGTACATATCATATTGTTTTGTTTTTTGTTTCATGACATTTTCACATTTATGGATCTTTGTTCGCTATTCAAGTGTGCGGACCTGTCAGTGTGCCCTTTGCAACGGCAGTATTCAACCCTGGGCAAACCTCCGACCATCAGACTGTGGTCCGTTTTGAGTGTTGGGACGACTTTGTTCCCTCTATCACCGGAAACCCGATCATTGAGAGGAGATGTGTCGACGGAACATGGCAACCTGATAACGCTGTCATGTGCCTACCAAGTATGTAAAACATACTGCGTGTTGTTGTTGTTGTTTCTTAATTTCGGTTTAAGCACGTATATCAACATAATGTTCATCAATATTTTATTCGAGGGATTTACATTTTAAAATGATTTCACGATGAACCGAACACTCTGAATCCAAAATTGTGTAATAATGATATAAAATGAAATGAGTTCTTAATGATTAAGAATGTGTGGAGTGAGCCTAGCGAACGAGTCCTTCTTAATCATTAAGATTTTACTTAACTAAATCTAACATCATCTAACTATGAATACCCTTATTGGTTGATACATTATTAAAGCAAAATCTGACACAGGGAGTGTGTATCGGATGAGTGGCAGTAGGTAGCATCCGCGAAAGTAGAAATTATTGATAATTAAGCCTTGGTCTTAATGATTATCCATCTGTAATTTCATTGGCTGAAAATTTATATTCTAAATTTCCTTTCGTATAACGTCTGCCTAACATGTGTGTGAGTTTGTTTTGTACCACTCTTCATTTAAAAACGTTTACAAAGCTATATTAACTTTGAACCGCTTAATATGTCATTGGCATGTGTTGTTTGACATACATGTATTGTATTTGTAGAAAACAGACAACCACTGGATTAGAATTTTAAGCAAAACGAAAGCATTTTATAAAATAAAATAATGTTTCCATGTTTAAATTTCAGAGAACTGTGAAGCCATTCGCCAGATGATGCCAAATGCTGCCAGTGGGACGTACTCGGTTAGCAACCCAGTAACGCTAGCCTCAGTAAACATTTTCTGTGACTTTGAGCAAGTCAGTGGCTGTGCAGTTGCATATATAAAACCCGATTCCATCGCCAACGCCGCGGAAAGTATACCAGAACTGTTCCAGGTCAACGATGTTGCATACATTCGCAACCGCCTAGTGGAGGGAACGCAGAGTGTCGCAGAAGTTCGTCAAATTAATGCCTTCTCTAGCGTACCCCTGTCGGTGCAAGTAACCGCAAGTACTGGTTATACTACCCCAGTTGATTCCGCCTTAGACCCATACCTCTATCTCGGTTTTGTACCAGCAGCACAGGTCACGACTAATGTGATTCAGGGGTACAGGGCAGGTACACTTGATTTCACGTTCACTAACTGCGATGCCAACAGTGCCAGCAGATTCGTGTTCTTGGTCAACAGTGCTTCTACGGCGTCCGGTATTACCAATAATATAAACCAAGCAAGTCTTATGGTGGCATGGTTTAGTGAGGCAAGTACAGCGGCGACACCGGTTACGGCTGACACGTTCGTCACATCCTACGAGGTCGGTTTCGGTGGCTGTGGTGGACTCGCCAATGCCGCAGCTGCGCAATATGACAGCGTTAACGGAGTTGCATTGGGCATGAAAGCCGGTATGCATTGCAATAAGAAATGAAGCCCTTGTACCCAGCCAGTAAAGAAATGATTGATTATTAGCGTCGCAATGATGGCTAAGAGGCATAAGCTCTTAAGAAGCCTAGAAGCGCTCACACATATGCACTTTTACAATCCGCTTTGTACATAATTTGCACTTTTTTATCAAGGCCTATTTACCTATTACCTATCCTTGTTGAGTATCATTGACTAAGCTAAGAGTAGAGATCGCACCTGGGGTATGCGGAGAAGTAAGAGTGGTGGTCAAACTTAGAAAATACAAAATGTATTAACAAAATAATCAACAAAGGAAGAAAATATTGGAGTGTATTTGGCTTCTGGACTACAACGGCTTATTGTGGCCAATCCAGTTACCGATCATCACATTTACTACTTTACTATAATAGCTTCTGAGACCTGACGCGTTTGGCGTGAATCTGATTTTAACATTGAGGTAAATAAAATACGATACTTTCCGCGGCTTACGGAATGATGACCTTCAATATTGTTTTCCCATTCTTTACCTTTGTTCTCTTTCAGCACTGACCTGTCCCCGTCCCGAGACCGTTGCCATGGCAACATTTGTTGTAAGTGCAGTCGAAAGGATTCCAGGGACAACGGTGACGTACACGTGCACCAGCGGTTTGTCGGTTGTCAGTGGAGATGCCGTCCGCACGTGCCAAGCATCAAGCACGTGGAGCGGTTCAGCCCCAGTCTGCGGATAATGTATTTGTACTCTGCCATAATGTAATGACTGGACAGATGATAAAACAAACTTATAAAATTTGGTTTCCATAATCGGACCAAGAAGCATCTATAAGTTTGAAGTTTAGCCAAGTACGTAAAGCTAGGTTGTGATGACAGCTTTTATACTTTAAAGTTGATATGAATCACTCTTTAGTCCGTTCTTGGATCGTTATAATTCAATTTTGGTTATATATTTTACTTTAATACTAGATCCCGCAGATGTTCTTAAAATGCTATCTTTTACAATCCATGGAGATTAAAGAAATTTCAATTAATCCTGAAACCATTTAGCCATTTTCAACTGACGCTTCATGGTCACATTAAATCTTAAAGCAATATGATTCTCCAACATGTTTAAAACAGATGGAAAATAAAGGAAACCATACAAACGTTGTCGTTGTTAATTACATGCCTTGCAAAATCCCCATTTAAATGTAATCGTTATGTTCTAAAAACCATTTACCAATGACTAGGGTTGAGATGTCCACAGTTTCATATTTTGCTTTTCCACAAGAGTGCATCACAACAAGTTAATTGGGCAAATATCATACAGCATTGGTACATACATGGATAGTACGTCCGAGATTTAAGACATCGTACAGAACGCTAATTGAAGGAAAACACAGCAGTCTCTGTGTTATGGAAAGGTTTTTAAGCTAAATTATAAAATTGTATCCTAAATTGGTTACTTTAGCAACTGTATTGCTAGATCCTTGAAAGTTCAACATTAAACATTTCACTTGTTTGTGCGCCATTCGTGAAATATACCACTTTGATCACTCTATGTAATATGGGATGCAGCCAGATACCGAAATTGTTAGTGAACGTATATGAAAAAAAATGTATTACCTTTGAAAATCTTAAGAAGGTTTTCAACATAATAGATGTTTGATTACACAAACCGTGATGAATTTCTATGCTATACCAAGTCACAACAACGGGCACAAATCCCGAGGTCGACTTGTTTCGAAGTTAAAATGAATAATCATACCTCTCTTTGCGTTGAGCGCCAAATGGCTCTTAACTATCAATGCGCATGTGCCAGCCACTAAACCACCCCACTTTATGAAACCAATTAACGACTCAATGAAACATTGGCAGTCGTTTTTCTCGAACATTTTCTATGCGCTCCAATCAGAATCTATCCTGCGATCCAATCAGAATCCATCCTACGATCCAATCAGAATCCATCCTGCGTTCCAAGTGGCGGAGACATGAGCGTCAACAATGTACATGAAGGAATCGATACATCATTCTCGGATAATCGCACGCACGCACGCACGCACGCACGCACACACACACGCACACACATACTTTTATTTTGTAACGGTAACATATCATTACAACAGACATGTAATTAGATATACAGGCAATTTGGTTAACAATTTGACCAAATGCATCCTATGCACGGTTTTTATGCACAGTACCAACTAGCCGATACCGGCCTGTTGAAGAAAAACGCCACAGAAGTCACGCCCACACAGGCCTACTGTATACATCAATGTGATTAGCACGAACTAACGCTTTAAATGTATGCACAATCAATGTACATAGCTAACATATTAAACCTTAACCATTTACGTTTCCAAAAATACCCACCGCATTTTTGCGTGGCGTGTAAGACTCCCAAAAGGTGGGCATACAACATCACAAACAGTCTTGTCTGGCTATTGTCAGCAAACAACAATGGCCAAAAACTAGCAGATTTTTCACGCGGGAGCAACTTATTCACCCTTAACCATACGTGCCACTATTTTTTCTCAGCACACTAGCTATTAATATAACTGGTGGTACAAACGCACTGATATCCTTTGACCAGTCTATCGTAAATGCATCTACACCAGAAGCTTTGTAACACCAAAATCGTGAGTAAAAAATGCTAATTTAGCCTTATACTCAGACTCAAAGTTATCAACATCCTGTTGACCCCAATTTGACCGAAACAAATATAAGATAGTGTCACCTTAAGTGTCTACCATGAGTGAAAGCAAAATTAAAAATCTGCATAGCTGTGTATTGTAAACCTTTTTTCATTGACCCTTTGATTACTATACTACCATATGGGAGATGGTTCGCATTGGTAATGCTATTTTTAGGCTATTTTCTATCATAACGTGGTACGGCGGGCAACCTTCACCTTACATCTCCAGCTATATGAGTGAAATGGCTGCTGCTGCTGTTGAATGTACCTGAAATCTGGTACTGTTTACTCTATTTAGGAAGCGAATGGAAAAATCTTCTCTCCTCTTTTTTCACGTTTTAGTTGTTATAAAATAACAAATTAAATTAATCAACATGACATCGGTCAAACGCGATTATTTTTCTAACATGTTCCTTAATATTACCCATTTTCGCGACAACGTTTATGATTTTTTGTCAATATTTCGTCCACAGTTAAAACAACGATGGGCGTTAATGTAAACTTTATAATATTTGAACTTCAAAATGTTGGATTGTACTTGTTAAGGGACCTCTTATTCGCCCGTTTCAATTATTGCTCACCCTGCCATTTAATGTAGATATTCATTTGTTTCAAATCAAATCAAATTTTCTTTTCAGTCGGTATGACATAACAGAGAAAACATTAGCTATGAATAGCTATTGACCGACAACATATATATATATATATAACAACCCGATATCGGCGGTGAGTGCGTTTAGTCCCACGAGGGTGAAAATGAAAGTTGACAAATGTGAAAATTGAGAATGAAAATTGAAAATGAAAATTGAAAATGCAAATTGAAAATGAAAATTGAAAATGAAAATTGAAAATGAAAATTGAATCGCTAACCATAGCTCGTACACCTACACAAGATCAAAACAACATCACAAATCATCAGAAAAAAATGAGCGTCTTGGTGTAATTTATTTCGAGTTTTTATTTGTTATTTTGTGAAACAAGATCAATCGAAAACTTTCTTCATCCGCGTCAGGGTTAGCCGGCCAAGATTTGGATTGTTGAAGAAACATTTCAAACTTTTCATCCCAAACCCTTGCATAGCATAGTTGACATTCCCAACAGAATGTTTTTTCATAATAATTGTACGACAAACCAGCAAATCCATCAACATCATGATTTTGATTTGACATTTCTCGCATGTTGTAGCGTACATGTAAATGTCAATTTGTCATTTATAAAGAAAATACTAATTCGTGCTTCAGTCGAAATGAAATGAAACAAATGATTTTATTTCAACCACGTCAGGGTTAGCCGGCCAAGATTGCAAGATTTTCAAATCGGTGGAAGAAACATGACAAACAATAGTTTCTCATTCGCACTTTTGGTGGCGTTCCATCAGCCTTACAATAATTACAGTACCACACATATTTGTAACAGTTTTGGCAGTAGCCAGCTGGAGGGAAAATGTTCAATAGCTCATGTCGTTCACAAGGTTCTACGGTAAAGACTCCAGCACAACACAATTGGCATTCCCAACAAAACCTTTTAAAATAATCACTGTACTGTAGTCCAGCAAACCCAACGATGTCAGTATATCGTTTTGTCATAGTTAGTGAAGTGTGAATAGTACAGTCACCGCTGTATGTTTTATATTGGTTTCAAATGCTCAAAAAGCATGTACATTATATCTCGAACTTGCATTCGTCAACTTTGCTAACCAATGTTAGATATTTGAGCTAACTAGCGTATTGCGGTTGTCTACAGCATAGCTGTGTGAATCAGAACGATCAGAACGGGTAGTGTTTGAATGATGCTTAAAATTTTACAAACCGTTTTACTATCTTATCTACACCTAATGAGTCTTAAAAGCTCACAATTGTAATAGCAATTAAGTGATTTTTATGTTTTTGTGTTTGACATGTTGATAGAGTTTCTATCGAAGTAAAAACAAAATTGTGTTTTTTTTAAATTTTATTTCTCAACAAAAGCTGAGAGAACATATTTACATGTGATTGTCAATAAATCAAGTAACAAAGTGTTAAGCGATCACAGATCATACAAATCAGCCATCAGGTTCACCCAGTCGATAGGTTCTAACATAACCAATGGATTATGTTCGTTCTGTTCGTTCATGGAAGTGACATGGTTTATGGGTGATATCGGTCTCGTCGGTGCCACACTCTGTATTGCTGCAGCCACCAGATCAAACTTTGGAGGTATAGTAGTGTTCAGTTTTTTCGCGGTCAGCTTCTTCGCGGTAAGCTTCTTCGCTGAGGTCGGCTTCGCTAAGGTCAGCTTCTTCGCGGTAAGCTTCTTCGCTGAGGTCGGCTTCGCTGATGAGGTATGCTTCTTCGCGGTAAGCGTCTTCGCGGTAAGCTTCTTCGCTGAGGTCGGCTTCGCTGATGAGGTCGGCTTCTTCGCGGTAAGCTTCTTCGCGGTAAGCTTCTTCGCTGAGGTCGGCTTCGCTGATGAGGTCGGCTTCGCAGGTGTGTGATTAATTAACATCTCTGTTATATTCCTAATTTGTATTAAAAGTTCTCTCTTCAGCATTTCTGCATTACGTTCTGGCAAGTTCCTGAGAACTCCGGATAAGTCCATGATTGTATCCATCCATGGCACGAATTGCGTTGACGTCGCTTCCATTTGATATTTTTAAACTTCAATGTATGTATACTTTATCTTCTACAATACATTGAATGATGAATAAATGAGCTAGTTGCTTTATATACTAGACACATATGTCTTCTTAGAGGTCCGTGCTGATATCACAGGCATGAAAAATAAATAATAAATATTCATAATGTGTGTTTGTTTGTGTTTACGTAAAAATCACTTAATTGCTATGAGTGATTAGCACAGTTCACCTTACCGGAAAATGAAATAATCAGAAAGCAAAAATACAAATAATTGTTTACGATTTATTCATAAATTTGATATTTTCCAATAACAACAGTTCTGCAAAAATAGCATTTACTAGTTTTGATTGAACATGCATGACAAGTCAAATGGCCACAAGGCGTAAGCACAATACACTTTTTGTCCGTAACACAAATTTGACAAATGTTTTTTTCATCGTTTTGTAGTTGCAACTCTTGTCGCGTTTCTTCTTTCATGCTGAGGTGATGCCAGAGAAGGTCTCCTAGTGTGGTGGTCTTTCGAAATATCTTGGATACTAATCGCATGTCAGCCAAAATGTTAACTTCTTTCTCCCTACCACAGCGCTGTGAAATGTTGTTAAAGTCTGTTTTTAAATTTTTCAAGTCATTTTTTAGCTTTTGAACCTGTGACAATAGGTCTCCGGTCTTCTGTTTCGGTTTACACATCTTGTTTGGAGGTTTAATGGAAATCGCTGTATTTTGCAATATTTTCACACATTTGTGAAGTAGTGAAAGAAATTTTCTTAGCACGTCCAAAGTGCGCTTGCTACTTCGCGTACTAATGAATATCTTTATTTGCTGGAAGTCAGATTCACAGTGTTTTACACGATCTGCCAAATTGCTAATTAAGCTTAACGTTGTATCTGACATGTTTGACTTCAACTCAAGAATGAATAAATGACTGAGAAGTGAAGATTATAAGAGCTTGAAATTATAATGCAAAGGAAACATGAGTTTTTTTCTTATGTTTGAAGATTTTGAAAAATATGAGATGAAATTGCTTTCACGTGAAAGTGAAGTGAGCTTTGCAGTTTGAAGCATTTCAAAAGACGAAAGTCTTCATGATGCTTAAATTTTGTTTCACTCAATCGTTGCATAACTATTGAATTGCAAACATATCAATATACATAATTATACACAATTGTTTTCATGAAATCAAACACAAGCAAATGTTTACAATTGTTATAATGTCAAACATTCAATGTGAAAAGTATTTTTGTTATGCAATGTGGTCACTCCCTGTTTTTCATCCAGACTTGTGACTGGCATTGGTCAGGTTACCCACGGCATCAGCGAGATCGGAAAATGGTAACTCTGAGCCAGAAACCTATTTTCCTAGTGTCATACACTACGCAAAATCAGCACCCATTAGAGGCCTTCCAGGCGACCTTCTACAATTTGTTACACCTATAATGTAGAGTGCTGGACTACTCGGGTGTAACAAACGGGGTATTGCTGACTCGTTGTAGGTACAACGCCGAACAAGTGATGTCTGATACAAGAAGGCCTGTACTGGGGCAAGAATCGAGTGCCTCAGCCGCATTGTCCGATCAAAGAAGGGATTTCTGCGATCAACTTCAAGTACCTCAACCACAAGCTAGGCTCGAAAACTCGTAGACTTATTTCTCTTTTGATCTAAGAGAAGGCTACAGAGTTCACTTTCAAACACACCTCTTAAGCACAAAGAGGCATATTTGCTCGCTTTACTTGCAGGCAGGAAATGCTAACTTTAATCTCAGAAAGCATTTCCTTTTATGTATCGCAACTTATGAGCAAAGAAGCGATTGAAGTTTGAATTTTGAATTTTGAAAAAAACTGAGGCAACGCTAAAGGCAGTTACTCGACAGGGCACACTTAGGAATAAGCATCCGATTGCTTGTGTTTTCCTCTCTCTTTGTAAAGACTGTGTGGAGTGTCGGACCACAGCGATACATCGAGGTTGCCACTCCCTATTTTTCATTGTCTGTAGCGCGACATGATGACCATGAGCGGTTCCTAGTATTGGTACTGTACATCACCTTACACCAATACTAAGCTGGTCTAACGACACCTCCATACTCATGGTAGCCTCTCAAATTTTACTTTTGCCAAAATGTTTTTGCGAAGTTGACAAAATCATTGCATTGCATCCAAGACCGTAGCATATTGAGCAATGAGAAACAAATCTCGTCGAAGCTATACTTCTATGCTCATGCTACCAGACGCAAATAACAAATCACTTGCCAAAATCGCTTTTTGTATATGATCTATTGGCTATCACAGAGAATGATCGTATTCGTCAGGCGATGTCAAAGTGATCGACAACATGAGCTGGCCAGACTCAAGAGCGAAAAACTATGAGGTATCGCGACATACGGTTCTCATGTTCAAACCAGAAGGTCAAAAAAACATCTCAGATATTTTCTCTGTATCTCTGATGCACCAAGTTCATAGTGCGAGGAGAAATCTGAGAAGTTCAAACCCACTTTGGGCTCCCAGCAGACTAACAGCACTTCTGAGCTAAGAGCTTGCTACTGGAATGACGAATATTGAAAAATGTGGAGCTTATATACCCGATGGCCAAAATTAATGCGCATCGCATTATAATTGTGCATAAATGGTTAGGACTATTTTTTTACCGTTTTTATTTATACGTTCATATGAAATAGTTCCAGAATTATCACTTGATTCCGCATTATTATTGTACAAATGGCTCGAGATTTTGAAATCTGTGAATGAAGTAGTTTTTCTATGAAGATTATGTGAAATCAGTTTCAGCAAAATATCATTTTTTTCAAGTTTCATGGACTTGGTGGAATTTGTGCATATAGCTTATGATTGTGAGATCTGTGAGATTTGCTGCAAATGTCGATTTGTTGAATTTGAACATTATGAAGATTTTATTTTTTTCATGAAATCTTGTGTGAACGCCAGTTTCAGTAAAATATCAATTTTTCAAGTTTCATGAACTTGGTGTTTTTTGTGCATATAGCTTATGATTGTGAGATTTGTAATTTTTTGAGATATTTGCATGAGCCTATAATTTTTTTCAACATTATGAAGATTTTATTTTTTTTCATGAAATCTTGTGTGAACGCCAGTTTCAGAAAGATATCAATTTTTCAAGTTTCATGGACTTGATGCTGCATTTTTGTGCATATAGCTTATGATTGTGAGATCTGTGAGATTTGCTGCAAATGTCGATTTGTTGAATTTGAACATTATGAAGATTTTATTTTTTTCATGAAATCTTGTGTGAACGCCAGTTTCAGTAAAATATCAATTTTTCAAGTTTCATGGACTTGGTGTTTTTTGTGCATATAGCTTATGATTGTGAGATTTGTAATTTTTTGAGATATTTGCATGAGCCTATAATTTTTCAACATTATGAAGATTTGTTTTTTCATGAAATCTTGTGTGAACGCCAGTTTCAGTAAGATACCAATTTTTCATGTTTCATGAACTTGGTGTTTTTTGTGCATATAGCTTATGATTGTGCGATCTGAGAGATTTGCTGCAAATGTTGATTTGTTGAATTTGAACATTATGAAGATTTTATTTTTTCATGAAATCTTGTGTGAACGCCAGTCTCAGAAAGATATCAATTTTTCAAGTTTCATGGACTTGATGCTGCATTTTTGTGCATATTGCTTATAATTGTGAAAATTGTATTTTTTTTAGATTTACATATGCCTATAATTTTTTGAAAGATTTGCATGAGCCTATAATTTTTTTTGAATAAATGAAGCCTATAATTTTTTTTGAAATCTTGTGTGAACGCCAGTTTCAATAAGATACCAATTTTTCATGTTTCATGGACTTGGTGCTTTTTTGTGCATATAGCTTATGATTGCGAGATCTGTGAGATTTGCTGCAAATGTCGATTTGTTGAATTTGATCATTATGAAGATTTTTATTTTTTTCATGAAATCTTGTGTGAACGCCAGTTTCAGTAAGATATCAATTTTTCAAGTTTCATGGACTTGGTGTTTTTTTGTGCATATGGCTTATGATTGTGAGATTTGTAATTTTTTGAGAGATTTGCATGAGCCTATATTTTTTTCAACATTATGAAGATTTTATTTTTTTCATGAAATCTTGTGTGAACGCCAGTTTCACTAAGATACCAATTTTTCATGTTTCATGGACTTGATGCTGCATTTTTGTGCATATGGCTTATGATTGTGAAATTTGTAATTTTTGAGAGATTTGCATGAGCCTATAATTTTTTGAGAGATTTGCATGAGCCTATAATTTTTTGAATAAATGAAGCCTATAATTTTTTTTTGAAATCTTGAGATCCCGCGTTAATTTCTAGATTTTCAACAATATGAAGATTTTATTTTTTTTCTCATGAAAACTGGTGTGAACGCTAGTTTCAGAGCACAAATGTTGAAGGTATGGCTTATGATTGTGAGATTTGTAATTTTTTGAGAGATTTGTATGAGCCTATAATTTTTCAACAACATGAAGATTTGATTTTTTTCATGAGACCTTGTGTGAACGCCAGCCTCAGAAAGATATCAATTTTTCATGTTTCATCGACTTAGCTGCATTTTTTTGTGCATATGGCTTATGATTGTGAGATTTGTAATTTTTTGAGAGAATTGCATGAGCCTATAATTTTCTCAACAATATGAAGATTTGATTTTTTTCATGAAATCTTGTGTGAACGCAAGTCTCAGAAAGATATCAATTTTTCATGTTTCATGGACTTAGCTGCATGTTTTGTGCATATGGCTTATGATTGTGAGATTTGTAATTTTTTGAGAGATTTGTATGAGCCTATAATTTTTCAACAATATGAAGATTTGATTTTTTTCATGAGACCTTGTGTGAACGCCAGCCTCAGAAAGATATCAATTTTTCATGTTTCATCGACTTAGCTGCATTTTTTTGTGCATATGGCTTATGATTGTGAGATTTGTAATTTTTTGAGAGAATTGCATGAGCCTATAATTTTGAATAAATGGAGCCTATTATTTTTTTATGAAATCTTGAGATACCTCGTTAATTTCTAGATTATGAACATTATGAAGATTTGATTTTTTTTTTCATGAAGTATTGTGTGAAATAAAGCCTATAGTTCGTTTTTTGAAATCTTGAGATCTCTCGTCAACTTCTAGATTTTCACAATTTTTCACAATTTTTCACAATTTTCGATGCATATTTTTTTGTTGAGAGCATGAAATTACAATTCAGAGTTGCATTATTTTTGTACATATGGCTTATGATCGTGAGATTTAACATGTTTGAAAATAAAAAAAGAAGCTTTTTCATACAATCTCATGTTTGATTTTTTAAATTTCAACACAGCAGAATTTGTGAATTTGCTGTTCATGTTTTGCATTATTTTTGTACATCTGAGTATTTTTTTGAAAAATGAAAAATGCTGCTGACAAAATGTTGAATGTTTGTGTGATATGTGTATTTCGAGCCATTTTTTGAAGTATAACGCCAGTGGCTGTTATCTTCAAGCATTAAAAGGGAAACCTAATTTTCATCGTAACCCTATTATGTGGTCCTAACCTAGTTTTATTTGTTCACAAATTTGAAAATAAAGGCAACGCCAAAGGCAGTTACTCGACAAGGCACACTTAGGAAGAAGCATCCGATTGCCTATATTTCCCCTCTCATTGTAAAGACTGTGTGGAGTGTCGGACCACGGCGATACAAAGAGGTTGCCACTCCCTATTTTTCATTGCCTGTAGCGTGACATGGTGAACATGAGCGGTTCCTAGTATTGGCACTGTACACCACCTTACACCAATACTAAGCTGGTCTAACGACACCTCCATACTCATGCTAGCCTTTAAATTACTTTTGCCAAATCATTTTGCTGAACGAAAACATTGCCACATATCAATGTTCGGTCGTTCAAGAGGAATGTTTGTGATGAATGAAGTTTTGCACTTCGAAACCAAACTAAGAATGCAATGAGCCTAGTACATTTCACTTGTATTTCACAACGCATCTACATTCTAACATTTTTTTTTTTAAAATTGCTTGATCTTGCAATTTTGATTTCAGTTTTCATTCAAGCTGAACTTTATAGACATTGACAAAACAACAGGTTCGCATCTTAAACCGCCGCATAAAGGACAGTGAGAAACGAATCTCGTCGACCCATGCTGGCACGAGCAAACAAATCATTTTGTCAACAGCATTTCACAAAAATGAAACATTTTAGAATACAGTGCAAATTTTGCTCTTGTGCACACTATCAAAATGTTTACCATTTTACCAATTTATGTTCCAACCAATATCGTAATCAATATGACAAGACCAAAGCTTAATAAATTTATGAATTACAAGCAGCATTACTGCTAAAATTTTGTTCAATCACAAATGTTCCTCGGTTTCAGCCGTGACCAAGTCTGGCAGTTTCTCATAAAAAAATATAGTGAAAAACCGTTTGACTGTGGTTTCAATGAAAAAAATCGACAGACCAAAATGTAACCAATTTTATGAAAAAAATGTGTTATCTTTCGTGAACAATACTTTGGATGGCCAAAAAAATAACAACAGTACTCACAATAGCAAACAAGACCCGCGTTACTGGGGTAAGCAAGACAGCACAAACATTAAAAGCAAACAGATAAATCAGTATTTCTCCATTTGATTTTTATTTTTTGAAATGATTTACTGTATGATAAATTTTCAATGTTCATGTAAAACACGAAATACAAGTGTTGGAGAATTACTGATAAACAAAAAGCAACGGTACAAAGCACATATAATACAAACAATATTTTAAAACGAACAAGTGTGGATAGGTATCTTTTTTTCAAATAAACAATGACATTTCAAATAGATCGACGAATTCTGTCTGCTGTCTTCTGTCGGATCCCCTGTGTATGGCATCTCATCTGAAAAAATGAAATGAAACGTGTAAAAGACGAAACATTCTTACATACAATAGCACATTAATGTTTACTCTGGTAAATTTTGGTTTCATTTATAACATTGGATTTTTACAAAAATGATAAATGCTTAATTTCAAAACATATTAAGCTTTTTGGTTCGCTCGCCCGGCCAAACTAAAACACTTTTAGTATATATATAAGTCTTTTTGTTTGGCCGGGCGAGGTAACCAAAAAGCTCGTCACCCTAAATTATTTGTACATCGTCACCTGGTTTGCTTAAATTTGTGAGTCGATTTGTCATAAAGAGAGTAAAATGTATGATAAGATGCTTAGCATCTTCAAATAATTTGACATTCATCTTTTGGTTTGACAAATAATAAAGTGAAATGTATGATAAACTGCTTAGTATCTGTAAATAATTTAACGTTCATCTTTTGGTTTGACAAATAATAGAGTGAAATGTTTGATAAATGCTCAGTGTCATGAATCGATTTGACACTTAGCATTTGGTTTGACAAACAATAAAGTGAAATGTTTAATAAATGCTCAGTATCATGAATCGCTTTGATATTCATCAATTTGTTTTACTAATGAACAAATAATGTCATATGGTTTGACAAAAAAGTAGATTGAAATACCATTCATTTGTGATGTTTTACACTTGTGAAATGCAGATCGAATGCATTATTTTTGTGCATATTTAATATGTAACGCATACTTAATATCATTACAAAACTTGAAACCTACAGCAATTTATGATCTGTACAATGGAGAGACTTAACCGCAAAATTAAAAGAATTGCCATTCTTGAGGCTAGACTTGCTGTACTCAAAACAGAGTTACAGTCAGAACTGGAGCAGCTGAACAACTCCAATGACATGACAATGAACTATGGTTCAAAAACATTATCACCTGTACAAACTGAGGTTGAAGACTGGGGTGACTGCGTAAGGACAGAAATCATCAGCGAGGAGGACTGGGAATCTGAAGCAAACAGGCAGCCCTTCACTCTTGGTGGGACATTCTGCAAAACGAGAAAATCTACAAACTGGGAAAACAGATGCCCTGTTTGTTTCTCAAAAAACTGTGGACATAAAGTGAACAGATGTTTGTTCAGAGAAGCCGCAACTCAGTGATTTATATTCTACATTATTGTTGTATGTACCATATAATACTGGATGAACAAGTTCAAAAACTTTTTATCATATACTACTGGATGAACAAGTTAAAAAACAAGAGATGTTTGTCAAACATTATGCCCCCTGAGCGCCAAGTTGCCAGAAATATTTGGACAATTGAATGAAATATGCATGGACTGAAATGACAGCTGATTTGTCATTGGATGCATATGAGGCAGGTCATCTACTGGTCATACCTAATCTTCATGTCAAGTTTGATGACCATAGGTCCGGGAATTGTTGAGTTATCACTCGGACAAGCTTTGGTCTTCCAACAGACCGACCGACATGTGCAAAGCAATTATATAACCCCTCTGCTTCGAAGGGGGGCATAATTAAACTAGATGTTCACTGAAAACTGATACTTCAACTCATGCATTTAGTGACATATAAATTTCTACTGTCTACTATATAAGAAAATAAAATATGGACAATCAGAAAACCTTTTTTCAGCTTACAGTCACACTGACCTTGACCTTTGACCCACTGACCTCAAAATCAATAGGGTTCATCTGCTGGTCATGACCAATAAGCCTACCTAGTATGAGGTCCCTGGGTCAAAGCGTTCTCAAGTTATTGATCGGAAACCGTTTTTCATGTTAAGGTCACACTGACCTTGACCTTTGACCCACTGACCTCAAAATCAATAGGGTTCATCTGCTGGTCATGACCAATACACCTACCAAGTATGAGGTTCCTGGGTCAAAGCGTTCTCAAGTTATTGATCGGAAACCGTTTTTCATGTAAAGGTCACACTGACCTTGACCTTTGACCCACTGACCTCAAAATCAATAGGGTTCATCTGCTGGTCATGACCAATAAGCCTACCTAGTATGAGGTCCCTGGGTCAAAGCGTTCTCAAGTTATTGATCGGAAACCGTTTTTCATGTTAAGGTCACACTGACCTTGACCTTTGACCCACTGACCTCAAAATCAATAGGGTTCATCTGCTGGTCATGACCAATAAGCCTACCTAGTATGAGGTCCCTGGGTCAAAGCGTTCTCAAGTTATTGATCGGAAACCGTTTTTCATGTTAAGGTCACACTGACCTTGACCTTTGACCTCAAAATCAATAGGGTTCATCTGCTGGTCATGACCAATACACCTACCAAGTATGAGGTTCCTGGGTCAAAGCGTTCTCAAGTTATTGATCGGAAACCGTTTTTCATGTAAAGGTCACACTGACCTTGACCTTTGACCCACTGACCTCAAAATCAATAGGGTTCATCTGCTGGTCATGACCAATAAGCCTACCTAGTATGAGGTCCCTGGTTCAAAGCGTTCTCAAGTTATTGATCGGAAACCGTTTTTCATGTTAAGGTCACACTGACCTTGACCTTTGACCCACTGACCTCAAAATCAATAGGGTTCATCTGCTGGTCATGACCAATACACCTACCAAGTATGAGGTTCCTGGGTCAAAGCGTTCTCAAGTTATTGATCGGAAACCGTTTTTCATGTAAAGGTCACACTGACCTTGACCTTTGACCCACTGACCTCAAAATCAATAGGGTTCATCTGCTGGTGATGACCAATACACATACCAAGTATGAGGTCCCTCGGTCAAAGCGTTCTCAAGTTATTGATCGGAAACCATTTGGTATTCCGACCGACCGACCGACAGACAGACAGACCGACCGACCGACATGTGCAAAACAATATACCCCACTTTTTTCAAAAGGGGGCATAATAAATAAGTCCTTTGAATTTTACCTCGTGTTGTTTTACTTCAATGTCCCGAAACCATTTAAACGAACAACTTCCACTGAGGTCAGACCAGCCATACAGAGCTGAAAAAACAAAACATTTCTGTTGAAAAATGAAAACATCAATGAGTGAGTAAAATAAGAACAATACTTTTTCAATTTGTTTGCCACCAAAAACATGAATCTTAAATGATCTTGTTTTCCCTGCCAGATGATATACAATAAAACTTAACAATATAAGCTTCAACTCACTAATTTTCATTTACTAAATATGAACACTGGCTAATTAACTTCTATTAAGTCTTTGACCACCAAAGAATATTTGCAGTGAGTTGTAAATGCTTTGTCTCAAAACATATTAACCATTCTCTCAGTTTTGATTTACAAATGACAGAGCAGTTCACTAAAACAGTGCTTAAAATCATGATTTATTTCGCATCTTTTCAATTTTTTTCAAAATTTTCAAACTTTTTGACTTTGGATTTTCACCAAAGCGCATTCGCGTTTTAGCTATATACCTACCAAAGCGCATTTGCGTTTAAGCGATGTAGTTTTTTCACACTGGGTACCCCCCTTATGAAACTTTTTTTTACATTGAATTTAGAACGATTTAGTTGAATCTCAAAATTAGGCACACAAAGTGACGATGTACAAGTATTTTGGGGTGACGAGCTTTTTGGTTCGCTCGCCCGGCCAAACTAAAACACTTTTAGTATATATATAAGTCTTTTTGTTTGGCCGGGCGAGGTAACCAAAAAGCTCGTCACCCTAAATGATTTGTACATTGTCACCTGGTTTGCTTAAATTTGTGAGTCGATTTGTCATAAAAAGAGTAAAATGTATGATAAATGCTTAGCATCTTCAAATAATTTGACGTTCATCTTTTGGTTTGACAAATAAAATGAGTAAAATTTATGATAAACTGCTAAGCATGTGTAAATAATTTGACATTTATCTTTTGGTTTGACAAATAATAGAGTGAATTGTATGACACATGCTAAATATCATGAATGGATTTGACACTTAGCATTTGGTTTGACAACTGAAAGAGTGAAATGTATGACAAATGCTAAATGTCATGAATCTGACACATAGCTGTAATTTTGCTACCATAATGTGAAATAAGTACAAAGAGTAAAATCAAATCATGTTGGTTCAGTGTTTCAGTAAATTAAAGTACCAAGATGAGTTAACTTTACTGTTCATTGTAACTTTGAGATTTGTTTCTGATGAAATTTGGTGAAATTACTTACTTGTTATTGACAGAGCAGAACACACTGCATATTGGGTGAGCTTCAGGTTATATAGGCTAGGTTACTCCTCACAACTCTGAAACAAAACATTTTATCAACAAAACTGCACATATTACTTGTTAGTTTTTTTACATTTTTCATTCCATTAAAAGCATGGCTAAGTGCACATTTCATCCACATCAACAATGTTGAAATAATCCTGAAAACAAAATACTTCCTACATACAAACAGAAACAGAAAAACTGTTCACATGCAGAAGGTATTATGTTCCCAACATTTCTTATCATTCACAACAGGAACAAAATTATGCATTTATGGCATTGGTAGATATCAAACACAAACTGAAAATTTATCTAATAGCAGTTCAATGTAATAAATCAAACACAGTGTCTGTTATTAGATAAATTATCAGTCTATAAAAATTATTCCAAGCATATTTCCAAACAGACTAAGCACTGAGATTATGATATGACAGTTCAATTCATGGAATTAATTTTCAGCGATTTTACTTACTTGTAAATGTACTTTCTTGGGTACTGCCTTCAACCATTTTGATCACCAGCTTTCTGACACACAGGACGACTGCATCTGAACTGCCGTCTCTGGTTTAAAAAAAATAATTTTCAGCATATTTTTCAAACAAACAAATAGAAGAAAATATTTATCAATCTTGCATGATTTGCCATTTCGTATTTCTGCCAGTTTGGTCCCTAAACAAAGTTGAAATCACTTAAAATGTGACATAAACAAGACAAGAGATATGAATTAACACTGCTTACTTTGTTTTTCAACATATCTAGCCGAGAATTAAAGTTTCTAAAATCGGCTTCGAGAATGTTCGAAACATTCTAAAACGAGCTGGGAGCAATTTCTTTTGACATAAGTTTTTACGTAATTCAATAGATACATCGACAAAACTTGCTGGTAATATGATACATCATATATTTAGACACAATTTCTCATAAAACTTTTAAGCATGCTTACCGCAGGAAAGCTGGAAATACGAGCTTCACAATTTATTTTTCAAGATGGCCGACCAGCGCACAGCGAGAACTCTGCAATATGACGTCATACATATCACGTCATATCATTCCATGAATTGCATTATTTATTTATTTTTTAAACTTTTACGAAAATAAAGAAAATACACTCATTAAAAATAATTTAAAATTATCTTAATTATGTATTATGTATCGTTTTATGAAATTAAACATTAGGAAAAAAAAAGTTTGTTCATTTTCAGAAAAACGAAATCGAAAGTAGAAATATTTTCTGAAATTGGAAATGTTTAAAACCTCGTAAAATCATTTATATCTCTTGTATATGCATAAACCCGGCTTGATTCAATCGCGAACACATTATAGAAACTATAACTACCAAGGTCGTACCTTCAAACGCAGAAAATATCCCAAATTTTACACACAAAGAGTATTGTTTACATGGGTTCAACCGTATCCAAGTGAATACGACAGACAACACTTTCCCTTATAATAATCAGCTCAGTATAGCTTGTACCGAAAATCGTAACATTAGTCTGTGATTGTTTTACTTTATTTCATGTTTTATTTTGCTTAAGTATCGTACTTTGTAACATTTTACGATACATTCTGTGTACCTTTGAGGAGTTATGCATAGCGATTTGCACATATATATGACTATATGACCATTACTCGTTTGATAACAATGAGCAAGCATAGTTGTTCTTAAAGCTTAAGTGATTCCAACTAGATTACTATAGATAAACACAATAAAACACGAACAGTTCATACATTTTATTTTGTTACTAATCATTGTCTGTTCATCACTCAATTTATTGTTAACAACGTTTTGGCACAAACTGTCTCCCACGCCTGGCGAAGAACTGGCGAAGTGCTTCGTGATTCTCATTTCTCTCTAAGTCTCTGCTACTGAGCTTTTCAACAACTTTGTAAGTTTTGTCAACACTCGACGAGTCTTCTTGCAGCAAACACACCAAACAGGGATACAGTTCAGGGCACTGATGGCTTGCGGCTTTCTGTTCTGTTTTCTCAGCATCCCCCTTGTTGAAACAAATCAAACATGGATATAGTTTCGGGCACGTGTGGATTTCAGTTGCCATATTAATGTTCGCATTCAATTGCACACTGTCCATATTTTTCTGCTTTGCATCAGACCTTCTTAGCAACTTCTTTAAACACGTTTTGATGGTTTTCTTGAAACCCATAATTTGTATATACTAGATCAGTAGGTTTTGACAAGTATGACATGAGAAGAAAAGAGTTTTGAACTATATTCGTTCCACTCATTGCATTATTTTAAGCCATGGACCATGCAATCTACAATGCTAGGTACAGTGCTTGCTACTATGTTACTATGCTTCTATTTTTCAATCGAGATAAAACAAACAATCAAATTGCATTTCAACGCATTTATTCAAAGTTAATACATCAAAACAATTGTTTGAACCTTGTCATTCGCAAAGCACTTAATGAAGTATCATAAATGTTTGAGCGAATTGAAAACTAATGTCAATTCTTTTTTTCGCTCACAAAAATGCTTGGTTCAATTTCGTCAATTTTTACTTCCTCGTCTACGGTCTCAATGTCTTCAAAATGATCACTATCATAACAGTAACCGTCACAAACGTAGCAATTTCTCATATAACAAGCTGCCCCGTCTGGGTTGTCATCTTGCATGGATTCGATTTCAACATCTCGCAAATAATCTTCTGCCATTTCTATCATTTTATCATCTTCGGTGATATCATCCATGGTTTGCTGTGAACAAGATTCGCTTTTTTGCTCGTTTTCACTGGTGTTCTCACAAGGCGTCGTTTGCTGTGTCGATGCTTGACTGGACATAATTGTTTGAGATTGTGTATGAAAAGTACCAAATTTTCAGCCCTTATAATATGAATAAAATAATTCACTATTAAATCGCATTCCATGATATAAATCGAAAATAAAACTGATATTGAACTCGCTCACAATAGAAATATGACGGACATAAGCAACCTTAATTTACAAATTACCGGCTTCGTAGCGAGACTATGTATGGGTGATAACAAGCACGAGTCTACGTTCAAAGAAATCGTCTCGATACTTGACAATATCGAAAAAACATTTCTGCAAAACAAACTGGAAACGACCGAGTATCGCAAGAAATGTGGCGCACTACAGCAAAAGGTGTTCAGGTTGATCAGAGAGAACGATCGGTATAAGCAAACTCATGTGCACAACTCGAATACGGACGATAGTCAACTATTGCAGGACGAAGTTACACGCTTGACATTGAATCTGTCACAGCTGACTGCGGAAAACAATCAGCTTAAGCAAAATAACACGGCATTGGAAGACAAAGTTTTGCGCTTGAAATCTCAAACAGACAACCTGCAATCCTTAGACGAAGCTGCCTGTATGGAACTATTCAACGAGAACACTCAAGATTTTTCATGAATTACTTTACTTCTGCCACTTACAAGTGAAATTCAATAAAAAGCAATTTCAAAGCATTCGTTTTTTATGTTTATTTTATATTGTCAGAAGTCAGAATTATGTTCACATCACTGTAATTTCAAATTTGCTTTGCCATGATCGTACTAGGTTTGGGTTGACAGTTCTTACACTGAAATACTGTAGGTACAAGTTCTTACTGAATTCAATAAAAAACAAGTTTAAAGCATTCGTTTGTATGTTTATTCAGAAATGTTTTCACATCATTGTGATTTCAATAATGTTACTCGGCAGTACAGCCATCGCACTGGCAGTTATTGGTACTATTGTTATAAGGACCATACGTCATTGTCGGACAGGAACCCATAGCGTTATGAAAGTCTTCGTCCTTTCCCGACATTTCAGCATCCATCTGTTGGGGGGCAGTATCATGGCTGGTTTTCTGTTTTTTTTTACATTGTTCACATCGCTGTCCATTTCACAGTTTTCAGTTTTTCTTTTAGCGCTCAAGTTCGATGTACAATCATCAACCAGCATCTCTTCTTGTTCTGTGTAGTACAACTTACATTTGTCGCACTGGCAGAAAACCTTTCTGTACAACTTACATGTGTCGCACTGGCAGTTTTCAAGACATTGATCTGTATTAATTGTAACAGCGTTGTACCTCTCTGTTTTCTGTTTTCTGTAGTTACACTCGTCGCACTGGCTGTTCTCAATTTCGAAAAAATTATGGTCATCATAATTTAATCTGAAAAACTTACAGTCGTCACACTGGCAGTTCTCAATACAATTGCTTGTCATTATGCGTTTTGTTTGACATTTGTTGATTTCAGCAAGATATATTCAAAACCGTGGCCCTAAAATAATGCATATCTCAACATCCAGTAGCGCTTAAACTGTTTTCTTGCGCTTTGCTTGATTCTAGTCAGATAATCTTTTCCTTCTGAGATACCCAATTTCTTGTAGTATCGTTTACTTTCTTTAATGTGTTTTAACGTTACTGGATGGCTCAACCAACAAGCAGGACAAACGCCGTTGTATTTATCAAAACAGCTTGGACACGCGGAATGTTCGAGCGCACAGTTTTTCATAACGAGTAAGAGATAATCAATGTTACTGTAACCACCACATGCATGAGTTCTTTGTAGCCACCACAAATAATGGAATACAGAAAACGGGGGTGAAAATAAGGGGGGGGGGAATTTTCAACAAGGGGGGGGGGGGCTTTTCTATCAGGCTATTTCCCCAAGTCCATTCCATTTCCATTTTAATTTTTCAAACATCAAAACAAAACTTCCCAGTTTGCTATATATATATATATTACAAGCATATATCTATATAAAATATTTAAGTATTAAAGATATTATTTGATGCAAACACACATTAAAAACACTTCCAAAAAGGTAAAATATAACGTGTTGCTGAAGTTCTTTAGCTAATATTCTGAGAGTCAAACAAGGTGTTCAAATGAAGTATAAAATTGGCACGAAGCAGCTTGCCAGTGAAACCAGCCAATAGATACCCGACTGAATGATCAGCACCAACATAATATGGGGCTTATGCACCAGTCAATTGTAACTACGCCCCCCCTTCCAAGGTCCAGGGGTCTGCAGGGGAAATGGGCCGTGTTCTTACCTTCCAGGTGGCCAGGTGAATGTGGTGTCTTTGCACCAAAAATAGCAGAAAATGGGCCTTACGTGGGGTGCGGGGCATTTGGCGGGGATTTTCCCAGCAGATTGATTCCGCAGGGTGGGGATTTTACCAGGGGGGAGGGCGTGGTTACAATTGTCTAATGCATTATCAGTTGCTCATTGATATCCACCATGACCTCTTACAATTCACTCTATTATCAACAGTAGTGCACTGCTTGGAGACCAGAATCTGGTGGGAAGCAGTAGCCTGCATTGCCATTTTCTCTTTTCAATTATATTTTTCCTACAAATTGTTATTGTTATTTCGTAAAATGTGTAATTTTGCATGAAATGTTAAACAAAATATTAAAAGAACCATTCCGAATTTGTGATGGGTGTTTCAACGCTTCAAATACACAAAAAAACGTCATTTTGGTGTTTACCTAGAAAATGCCGGATACCTAATTGAATGCCCATTTTAGCGCCCCAATTTGGAGCCAGCTTTATTTATAAATATTAAAAATAAACAATCGTATCACATAGTGATGAAACAATTATCGAGTACAATGGATTAATCGTCGCTGACAATGCTACGTCGGCGACAATCGATAGTACTTGTCCAAAATCGATGTCGCTAATGTTACTTCCAGTAACTAGTCTACATATTTTTTTTGTTGGCAAATGTCGAGTATAGGCCTTTTTTTCTTTCCATTAAATTCTCATTGAGTTCATTATAACAAGGCATGTCAACTCTCTTTCACAAATGCCGTGAATGTAAACACTTTAATTCACTTAAAACTGTATGAACTGTCCCAAATTTCTAATTGTTTACATATTTCATAAAATAACCTGTCTCTATGGTGTATTGGCTCCGGTCTAACATGCAAATATCGGATGTCCCGGCTTGATGCCTTCTGTTTTCGAAACCCTTTTTGGTATTGTTTGTAATTAACTAATTTACTTTTTTGTGAAAGATCATGAAATTAAGATATTCCAATAGAAATGTTGAATATTTTATGTTTGTTATACATGTGCATGTATTGATTTTAAATAAGAGTGTCACTGCTGTTTAACCAGTCAAAATACAGACATGTTCTGAAAATAAATACTAAAAACAACAACATCTGAATTGAAATTGACCTTTATAGTAGCAAACAATTCAACCCTCCAAATGTACTAATTGTTTAATGTAACCATACATATTTGATGTAATTAAAAAAGAAAATATCATTACAAGCACATGGTATCAGGTTTACTCCCACCTCAGATAGGTATATCCAGAATTTTGGACATGCTAGAAATTCTTTTCTAGCACATCGGATAGACATTTCCTATGAATTCAGCCGTGCTGGAAAACTCCAGCTGGCATCCCCCCATGCCAGATGAGTCATGCGCTGTGACGTATTACTTTTAATTTCTTTTATTTTACATTTAATGTAACCATAATTATGAGATTTCAATAGATGAGTTCCATAACTATTAACTTTAAAAAAATACACATTCAAAACAAAACAAAATAACCCTTAAAAGACGTGATACTGAAGGAACTTCTTGACGTATGCAGTGAATAAATATTAATGCGCGTCATGAGGTCAGCTGACATCATCGCACATGCTGTTTGGTGTTTGGAATTTACAAAACTGCGCTTTTCTATGCATTTTTCAGAAAAAAAAGTGTAATTCAAGGTATGCTAGAAAAATATCTATCATGTGTGTCCGTTCCGGATCGAAAAAATCCGACCCTCGGACACGCTGTGAAGCCGGTAACTCGGCAAGCCTCGTTACCTGGCAACGCAGGTGTCCTCGGGTCGGATTTTTCGATCCGGAACGAAAACACATGACAGATATTATAAATTTTGCCTATGGGTAAAGATAAAACGGGCAAAGATAAAACAAAGACCCGTATCGAACTGAAATTGTAATCACACAATTACCTGCCTTGTTGTAGACCGTCATCTGTACCATCATGGAAACCTTGTCCTGTGGCAATATTTAAAATCCTAATTAATTAATTTCTCGCTTCAAATAGCACCATTAAAGAGTGTTCATGCTCCATTCAAGAAATGATGCTGCACTTTCCTCAGAACTATTTAAAAACAATTTGACTATTTACATAATTTGAATCACTGCATGCATGTCCATGACAACCACGATTTATCACACATCTATATGCACATTATTTACACTAAAGAGTTCCAGCGTATAAAATACATTTTAACATTATTTTGTTAAACTGTGGTGGGAGAAGAAGCATCTTCCATAGCCGCTCGTGTAAGATAGGTTTGTCCCAGCCCTCGCGCATGGTGTTATGCGGAAAAGAGGTTTACTGTTACACCCTACGCTTGGTTGGGGATGTACCTATCTTACACTTTCGGCCACGGAAGATACTTATAATCGGTAAAATATTCAGGCTATCTTGTTATAATTTTATATCACCCTTATGTTTAAAGTGTTAAATCCGAAGCATACATGTATATACAATTGGGTTTTAGTTTGATTATATATACTTTAAGGGAATAAACAACTCGGTTTACAAGAAATGTTAGAAATTAAGATAAAAGATCTAATGCAGTATAACTAAAGGTCAAAAATACATATATGTTTAGATGAGAAAAAATCAGACTTTTTCCATGTATTTGAATCTTGACATAAATGAAAGTATAAAACATAAATTGATAATATCGATGATTATTAGTAACAGTTTTGTTGCTTGCATAAAATTTAATTTAATTTGGATATTAATACATTTCAAAGAAACAATATATATATAAATTATATAAAAGTAAGAAAATCATTTAACATTTACACATGAAATTAGTTCGTCCTAAAAATAATGTTCCATTCAATAAACAATAATGACGTAATTTCATGCTATACTTGCTGTATTGTTATTTGTTATCTCATTCCATGCTGTATTTATGAAATTGCAAAGTATAACTACTGTGCTACAGTACCATATTCCTATCGACTGTTTCTGCATGCTTGTCAGAGGGCCCGTACTAAGGGGTAACTTGACATAATGCTATTGACGTGGTGTAATTTGGTAAACATATAAATAAGCAATTTCAGAAATAACGAAATTCAACCAGGTTGGGCCACATACAGTCAAATACAGTCATGTGTCTTTTTCACAAGGCTACACTCAAACATTTCATATTCTCAGCGAGTGTGATATTCAAAAGACAGGGTCAGACTGGTTGTTAGAATCTGTAATTCATTCTGCTCTTTATAATATTTTAAAGAAAAACAGTTTCTAGTACAATATACAGTATATATTATACAAAGTATAATAATTTACAGACTGATTGACTTTTAAAGTTTATAGATACTTAAAACAAGTTTGTGACGTCATTCATTGTTCTTTTTGTACTCTATATGGGTTTTGAGACTGCATTCCATACTTTTTTCTACTAACTGTCCAATATTTGAAAAATTGACTACCGGTATGCAATATTTGCGTAATGGACAGTCTTTGTTGAAAGAATGGCCAGACAGTAGAAATAGTAGTATGGTCTGATTAACATACCGTAGAATCAAGACAATTGCATTTACACATTGTTTTCTTGTGAATACTATCAAAATCGTTTAAAACTATTTACTTGCAGTACCGTCCAAAATAAGTCTAGAGGTATACAGAAGTAAGGTTTCAGAATTTATAGATATAAAAAGCAAATTTATCATGCAGGAGTAAACCGAAGGTGATAGTTGCTCCAGGAAATTAAGTGAGTTTATTGTTGTAAACATTACATAGATGTTAAATTTTAAATGGCCAGATTTAGGTGATAGACCAGTTATTTGCTTTATTGGATATGTTACTGGACAGAATAACATATTACCGCTGTAAACACGGGTGCACCATTTATCCATAACCTCAACAAATGAATTTTGAAATCTGACAGACAAGCAAATCCATGATTTAGTTCATCTTTTCTTGCTGTTGTAAGGTTGTAGGAATATTAATCAGGAAATACCTTTGTATGTAAAATTGCTTTCATTTATTAATACCTCAATCAGTCATCTAAAGGTTTGTTTTATGTATGTAATTTTCATTATTTTACCAGTAAAATACTTTGTGAAAATATATGTTGTTTCCCAATGAAAAGCATAATATATTATTACCATTTACTGATAGAGCACCCAACCCAACTTGTGTTATGTTTTATGTGATAATGTCAAGAGTTTTTTGGACATAGAAAGGAAATTATAAACTTCATTTTATTAAGTAAAATTGAGATTAACTAAGACATTTCATAGTCACTTGATGAGAATGAAATTTCTGCTTTGGTTTCATATATAACCTGTAAAATATTTATTTTAGTAACATTTAACCTAAAAGTATTTATTTCATTCTTCAGATTTATCAAAGGAGCCATTCATATAAATCCTTCATGTAGTAAAAGTAACTTAAAATTAATGCAGTTTAACAATGTCAGACAATCTGAAAAAGATTTTTTACAGGTCATATGACACCAAAAGGAGTCGATGCCCATCAAGTGACTGTGATAAATTAGGCTTGATGAAATAAGCTGCCTAAGCCTGTTACTCTTAAAAACGTTTGAGAAAATAGGGCCATCTGAGGCTGCAGATTATGTGCATAAAACCCATATACTATTGTATAATTTCAGGTACACACCACCTATGTAGAGGAGAATACAGTTAAGCTGTAGCTGATTGATCACATGCTTTTCACTCTGCCAGCCATCTAGACAATGAGTACTAAGTGTCAAGTGAAATCGGTATGTGATGTCAATGACTATACAATTTTGATCATCGAAATTAGAGAATTTAAAAAAGCTTCCAGAATGGGGAAAAAACTGTTATTTAGCACGCAGGTTTCTCAAAAAAATAAGTGCTCATTGTGTCTTATTGATATCTGTACATCCAATAACACTAGTGCAACTAAACTACTGTTTTGTGAAATACAAAGCAAACGTTTGGTATAAGTAGTATCAATGTTAGACCTACAACATCACTTCTCCCTCGATCACTGACACAATTATTAAATTTTATTAGAGTCACTTATTATTATCAAACTTTATTATATCCCTTGCAGAGGCTCATAGAGATTCATAAGTGAAGTCAAGGTTTCACTGCTTCGATTGGATGCTTTGCTTTTTTAATTTTATCCTTTTCTAAATTATTAATCAATTTCCGTGTTTACAACGCACAATTTCAAAAACATCATTTTTGTAATGTTGTTAACTTGTTACATTAGCATACAAATTGGAGCATTTTTCATAAACATTGTAATTAGCTGCCAAGTTTCATGCATATAAAGCTACTGCTAAAAATGTTTTGTTTTTGTCTTCTCATCTCCCTAGATCATCATGACACTTGATAAACATTTCCCATGTTTCCACGAGGCCAAGTGCATTGAAGTCTTAAGTGGTAGCAAAACCCCAATAGAATGAACAGCATAAGAGTGATGTCAGTGTCTGAGCTGAAGCAACTGAAGACACACATTCTAGTGATAAAGAAAGGTTTGTCAAAGGATATGCATGCATCTTACACTCTGAAATTAGCAGATCCTGATTATATTGCCTTCAATGAAATATCTGATGGAAAAGAAGCATTTGACAGGTCATGTGAAGGTATTTTATTGTAAGGGTATTATCATTTTCTAACGTCATATATGCCATAATTCTGGAAGGGATTCTGGCAACTTTTGCTCTGAAAACAGGGGGAATTTTATTGTTCATCAATAATTAGTGTTATGGGAGCATTTAAAGGTGTGCTCTTCTTTTAAAAAAACACTAATGAGATATATGCTGTTCAGAAATGTATCGTACAATATAGATATTTTGGGGTAATTCACAACCAACATGTATCGTATAACTTATCTATTTTTAGCTCGACTATTTGAAGAATAAGGAGAGCTATACTACTCACCTTGGCGTCGGCGTTGGCGTCACACCTTGGTTAAGGTTTTGCGTGCTAGCACACAAAGGTTAATATCTTAGCAACTACTTGAGGTATTGCATTGAGACTTCATACAATGGTACTCAACCATCCAGCCTACTTAATTTACCAATTTAGATAGCTCTAGTTTGCATTTAATGCAAATAATTGCCCTTTATTATTCGACATAGAAATTCTGGTTAAGGTTTTGCATGTAACCACATTTAAGTCAATATCTCAGCAAATATATCATGTATTGCATTGAAACTTTACTCACATGCTCCCAACCATTTAACCTTCTTATTTAATCAAGTAAGATAACTCTTTCTTTAAAATGATATAATTTTTACCCTTTATTATGCGACTTAGAAATTCTGGTTAAGGTCTTACATGCTAGCACACATAGGATAATATCTCAGCAACTACTTGATGTATTGCATTGTGACTTTATACAATGGTATTCAACCACCTTACCTACTTAAATAACCAAGTTAGATAACTGTGTTTTGCAAATAATGGCCCTTTATTATTAGACTTTGAAATTCTGGTTATACTTTTGCATGTCACCACATTTATGTTAATATCTCAGCACATCATGCATTGCATTTAAATCTAATCTAACAGTGATCCATGCATGTTTCGCCAAAACTTTTTAATCCTTACACTGAAATCGGCGGAATAGTGGAGTGCGCTATCTCTGTGACATATATATATATATATATATATATATATATATATATATATATATATATATATATATATATAAATTTGACAAACAGGTTTCCAAAATAATGTTTTGACAGTGCTCCGTCAGACGGCCGTATTGTGAAAAATATATATATATATATATATATTATATTCGATCTAACTACCAATTACGTGTCTGTTTGTTAAACTTCAAAATAATGTTTTAGGACTTAAGGTAAAGGACTGTAACCTTAAAAATTAGCTGCTATTTTTCTAAAGATGTTTATGTCTTCAACATATTTTCAGAGGTTGTATAGTAATATTTTATTTCTCAGTAATAGCTTTGTAATAATCATGTTTGAAATTATTTTTCATTTTATTTTTAGAGAAGCATTGGGGATTTTTATGCTTATAGTATGATTGATTTTAACTCCAAAATTTAACATATTGTCGTAGCCCTGTTGTTTTTTACCTCAGCCTTGGGTAAAAAATTATTAAATATAATGCTGCTTACAATTGAACTTGAATTCAACAAAGCCATAATCATTCAAAGCTTTTAAACTTTAAAATTCTTTGTTCATTTTGTGACACTCCTCAGTCAGAGTTCATGCAGATTGTGATGCAGTTCACACTTTTGGTTCTTTTAAACTTTGATTGCAGTATTGTGATGGTCCTCTTCTGAACATCCACACTTTGTGCTACCTGGAATAGAAAATGAAATTGGATTATTTAATCTAAAGATATTTCAGCAAATTTTTACCTTTTATAACATGTGCAGTGAGCTAAAATTTACCTTGAAATGGGAAATTCATGTCAGCACTATACGGTCTGCGATTTTTTTTATAATGGACCCATTTAATGGTTTGGAATGGTGACTTAAAATTGACTTTAAAATTCTATTTGTATAAGTAATTTGCAACGTAACCTACCTTGGTTTTAGCTTTTCTGCTTCAGAGTTCAATTAATAGCTAAAGCCACATTAAATAAGGACAAACGGACTGGAAACAAGAGACAGATAACAATGTCATATGAAATCAATTCTAAAACATTTTTGTCAATATTTTGCCATTAGTAAATTAGCTAAAAGTAAGCAATCAGTGGGTGTTAAAATTCATGAGCAGTATATCAGTGAAGAAAGTATTGATTACATAATTGTCTGTTGTACACAAAATAATTAATATGAGTCCTGATCAAACTACTTTGCAGGCTATACTATTGTTGAAGGAAAACTATATCTTCATCATAAAGTTTTAAACGTTAGATGATTTAGTGCCAATCTAATCACAGTGCAATACTTATCAGTGTGTGTATACCACATGATAAATTACGTCATATATGCTACGTCCGAAGGCAACATTTTGTTTAAAATGAAGACTTAAAGCAAAGATAACTTTTCTTTTACTACACCAATTTAAATGAAACCAAGGGCAGTCTATGCCGCTTAAATAGCCCCGCCTTCCTTTTCTTACTGAAGTTTGATAAGGTGTTTAGTTTCATCTAACACTTCGACAAACAGGTTTCCAAAATAATGTTTTGACAGTGCTCCGTCAGACGGCCGTATTGTGAAAAAGTTTGTCGGAAGTATTTTAACTAAACTCTCAATTGAACTCTGGTAAAAGACAGAAGGAGGGGCTCCTTAAGCGGCGTTGACTGCGCTATGTTTCATTTTAATGGTGAATAAATATGAAAGTTATCTTTGTCTTTGTTTAAAGTCTTTATCTGAAGCAAAATATTGCCTTCCGGTGTAACATTTATGACACAGTTTATCATGTGGTATACACACACTGATTATGTAGATGATAGTGTCACATATAATATTGAACCAGTGAGCCTGATTTCAATTGTTTTATTATTGGTATAAGGTTTCTGGTGGTTTGTACAGATTCACAAATGATGTTTACCTGTTTAATGATGTGACATTGGCTTTCAAGGTTTATGAAGAACTACAATTAATTGTCACTCTTTATTCTTTTAAGTGTAAGATTACAGCTACCGGTGCTTTCAGTGGCACACCCGTTTGTAACAAAAGTAAGTTTATGTTTACATTTAGATATTGACTTTTCTTCATGTTTTCTTATTTTATTGGGTTATATTTAACCTTGTAGAAAAAAAAGGAAAAGCAGTAGTACGTGATGTCCCAAACATCACAAAGAATATCACGTGGGCCAATGCACTTCCAACCAAACTGGTTGTATTTCTTTTGATAGGGTTCTTTTTGGTAAACAATGGGCTCCTGTTCGTTTCTCCACCGTCTGAAAAAAATATTAACCATAACCAGCTTCCCCTCGACTACGCCCCAAATTCCAACCTTCTTCATTTTTCCAGAGCGCAACATACCATGTCTATCGTGTCCCTTTATAGCAAGCTCGCTTTCTTCATTTTGTTCTTAATGCATTTTTTTATTTCTTGCTACAAGTGTGCGGACCTATCAGTGTGCTCAATGCAATGGCAGTAATCGACCCTGGGCAAACCTCCTTCCATCAAACAGTGGTCCTAAGCCTGACCTTCTGAATCTAAAATTATGTAATAATTATTTGGTCCGAGAATCCTAATCCTAATCCTAACGATTAAGGATGTACGTAGCGAGCGAAGCGAACGAGCCTTTTTTCTTTGGCAAAGGGCATAAGCTCTTAAGAAGTTTAGGAGCGCTCACACATATGCACTTTTACAATCCGCTTTGTACATAGTTTGCACTTGTTATCAAGGCCTATTTACTTATTACCTATCCTTGTTGATTATCATTGACTAAGCTAAGAGTAGAGATCGAGACTGGGGTATGGGGAGAAGTAAGAGTGGTGGTCAAACTTAGAAAAATACAAAATGTATTAACAATAATAATCAACAAAGGAAGAAAGTATTGAAGTATATTTGGCTTATGGACTACAACGGCTTATTGTGGCCAATCCAGTAACCGATCATCACATTTATTACTTTACTATAATAGTATCTCTCGAGACCTGACGCGTTTGGCGTGTATCTGTTTTTAACATTGAGGTAAATAAAAAGATGATACTTTCCGCGGCTTACGGAATGATGACCTTCAATATTGTTTTCCCATTCTTTACCTGTGTTCTGTTTCAGAACTGACCTGTCCCCGTCCCGTGGCCGTTGCTATGGCAACATTTGTTGTAAGTGTAGTCGAAAGGATTCAAGGGACAACGGTGACGTACACGTGCACCAACGGTTTGCCGGTTATCAGTGGAGATGCCGTCCGCAAGTGCCAAGCATCATTCACATGGAATGGTACAGCCCCAGTCTGCTCATGTCAGCTGCCATAATGTAATGATTGGACAGATGAAAAAAAAAACTTGAAAATTTGGTTTCCATAATCGGACCTAAAAAACATCTATACGTTTGAAGTATAGCCAAGTACGTACAGCTAGGTTGTGATGACAGCTTTAAAGTATAACTAACTAGAATATAAGATCGTTCAGATGTTCTTAAAATACTATCTTTTACAATGCATGGACATTTAAAAAAAATTCAAGTACTTCGGAAACCATTTATTTAGTCATTATTTACTTACGCTTCATGGTCGCATTAAATCTTATAGCAACATGTTTAAAACAGATGGAAAATAAAGGAAACCATACAAACGTTGGCGTTTTTAATCACATGCCTTGCAAAATCCCTATTTTTTTAAAGAAAATTATCAATTGTAATTGTAATGTTCTAAACACCGTTTTCCAATGATTATCGTTGCGATGTCCACAGTTTCATATTTTGTTTTTCTATCACAATAAGTTAATTGGGCAAATATCATACAGCATTGGAATATACATGGACAATACGTCCGAGATATAAGACATCGTACAAAACGCTAATGGAAGGGTAACACTGCAGTCTCTGTGTTATGGTAAGATTTTGAAGCAAAATTATATCATTGTATCCTAAATTGGTTATTTCAACAATTGTATTGCTAGATCAGTGAAATTAAACATTGAACATTTCACTTGTTTTTGCGCCGCTCATAAAATATACCACTTTGATCACTCTATGTAATATGGGATGCAGCCAGATATATAAATTGTTAGTGAACATATATGAAACAATTTATCACCGATATAAATCTTAAGAAGGTTTTCAACACATTAGATGTTTGATTACACAAAACCGTGATGAATTTCTATATTATACCAAGTCACTACAACGGGCACAAATCCCGACGTCGACTTGTTTAGAAGTTAAAAAAGAATTATTATAACTTGCTTTGTGTTGAGCGCAAAATGTCTCTTAACTATCAATGCGCATTTGCCAGCCACTAAACCACCCCACTGCGCGTGTGCCAGCCACTAAATCACCCCACTGCGCATGTGCCAGCCACTTAACCACTCCACTTTATGAAACCAATGAATGGAACATTGCCAGTCGTTTTCCTCGAACGCTTTCTAAGCGATCCAATCAGAATATATCCTGCGATTCAATTACAAGCCATCCTGCGATCCAATCAGAATCCACCCTGCGTTCCAAGTTGCGGAGACATGAGCGCCAACAATGTACATGAAGGAATAAATACATCATTCCCGGATAATCACACACACACACACACACACACACACACACACACACACACACACCCTCCCCCACACCCACACCCACACACGCACGCACGCGCTCGCGCGTACACGCACATACAAACATTTAATTTTTTCACGGTAACATATCGTTACATCGGATATGTAATAAGATATACAGGCAATTTGGTTTTCAACATGACGGAAAATATCAATTGACGCTTTTTTGCAGCCACAAAATTGAGTAGAAACAAGACCGTGAGGTCAAGACGGAAGAAGGCTACAAACAACCAATTGACACAGTTCCACGGGCAATGATTTTCCAATATTAACATTTTTTTTGCAATACAGTGTCAAATTATGTTAAGCTCTGTGCAAAAAGAGCATCCGTTTCTTCTCTTTCATCCAACTACAATAAAATATTGATACTTAAACACAAGCACTCTTTTTTCTGTATTAACATCCGATCAATAAATGGAAGAAATATGGATGTCACATCGCACCAGCGGCGAAGAAGACAAATGCATCTAAGCACCAATATATCGAAGGAAGCTATAATTGAACTTTCTAATTTTTAAAGCATGTTTATGTTGAAAACGTGCACAAAATGCTTGTTATTACCGGTTGGTTAAAAGTTATCTGAATTTCGCTTTTAACAAATGCAAATCCAGAGTCAGTTCATAATAATTGGACCCCACAAAGTGTCAGCATGGTCTAAATGGAATTGGGTCGGTGTAGAATTAGATCAATTATACTATTATATTACAATACTTATTATTTTCAGGTATGTATTTAACACTAATGTTAATACCCAGAAACAATTTTAAATTAATTAAAAGAAATTAAGGTCTCTTGTGTTAAAACTTCTGGGCACAACATTGTCCCCCCCCACTAATGAAAACGATACTCTTGAAACCTTTACCTTTCTTCCGACCTGGCTCTTCGTCGGTCTAGAGGTTTCCTTCTCAGCATATGTGGGTCTAAATGATTAACCCTCCTTTCAATACAGTACAATTTCCTTGTTGGTTTCCTCCAATGCTTTCTATATCCTTCCAAACTTAGACAGACGAGGAATGACCATTAGCGCCTCTATGGCTGCAATAATGCTCTTTTCCACAGGGGTATAGCCTCATGCAGTTGTGTGTAGGCTTCTCTGGTTGGTCTGCTAGGTTTTCTTCGCACATGCATGATTTCCTAAGGAAAAACGGGTCAGTTCGGTCCTGTAAGGTTGCAGTACATATGCCAGCTTCTGAGACCTTTAATCAAGGCAAGGGTTTGTGCCGGATCAGCTGCCTTTTGCTTTTGTTGGTTTTCCGGGTTTGAAAGAGTTGGCGGCACTTATAGCTGCAACGAGATTGGATTCCGAGGTATGTCCGCAGCTGTTTAAAAAGCTGGCAATGACTTCCCCAGAAGTCATCCATCTTTGATCGTATTATAGGTGACGTACTCGGATTCCATTATCTGCTAGAGTAGTATGCCCCATATGGTACATTTAGACGTGGTCAGGATATCCCCCCTCGGTAGATGTTTTGCCATGTCCTTCTATGACGTAAGGGTGTTAGACATCAGCATCTGCCACACCGAAAGCAGGGATTGAACTGTGTGTTTGTTCTGACTGGAACTGGGCGGTCGGCCACCTCTGGACTGGTTGTTTCCGAGACAAATACTCATTTGAGGGGACTGCCCGAATGATTGACACATTCCCAACCTGCTGCTGTGGAGGCTCGAACGCAGTCAATGACGACACCTTCGGCGGTGGTGGTCCCTTGGGGCTTGATGCGGCTACGCCAAACGTAAAGGGTCCCGCGTTGAATCTCAGGTCATCTGGTGCAGCTGGTCATGTCCTTTATTGTAACGAAATGGGTCCTCGAAATCATCGCCACTTGCCACAGGTGGCGAAAACAGCTCATAATTAAGCATGACTATGTGTTTGTCTGTTACAAATTAAGGATTCGCTGATGCCCTTACAATGTCTTTTAACTCCCCTGTTGGTCCATTCTACCTAACCTTGTTAATGTGCCCCCTGTTCCTCTAGGTATGATTGCGTAAAGTGCCCCTATCCAGGTACCAAAAATAGCTCCGCGTGAAAAAGCACCCTCTCAATAAGGAAATGGGTTTTCAGGATGTGGGCCACAACCCGGCACCCAACATTGTTGCACCGTTGGCACCTGTATTTGACCCTTCTAACAGCCGAAATATTCGTCCAACAATGTTTTCATAACTTATACGCATGCATTCCCTAGAGTCTCGCTTGGTTGCCTTTACCAGTATAATCTTACTGAGTCTTAGCTTAATTAGCCCTCGTCGCGTTATTGTGTCCATACGCTTAAGACTTTTCACAACATTTTTTTTGTTTTCTTTTACGTTTTACTAACGTCACCGGCCGAGAAGTCGTTTGACCATTCATTTTAGTATATATCTATATTTTACTCAATTATTAATCTTTATGTGCATTATACATTTACAATATTCACTTGTGTGCAGCAATATTACACTTTTTAAACTGTAAAGCACACTTTCTGCTCAAGTATGATCATTAACATTTGATCAAACATTTAACACTGATGTTGAAGTTCCCTTTTGAGGTCTTCCACCCACTTTGGGGTTGACCTCCCCTGGTTCAACTTCATTTTGTCATGATGGAACACTTTATTTCCCCCTTTTTGTCTAACTGGACAATGAAATTCACCCTCGATGGCTAGCTCTTGATAATGAATGAACCGTTGTATGCTTTAACTAGTTTTCAGTTAACTCAAAACACCAACCCAAATCACCGATTTCGTACTCCGTGAAGGATGCCCGCATGTCGTACATTTCTTTGCTACGCCTGGCGCCCCGTCCAAGAAGATCGCGTGCTACTCCGTGTGCATGCAACATTTTGTTTTGAGTTTTATCACATTTGAAGATGAAGAATCAAGGGCTGACTTGCTTTTCTTAACACCAGGTAGTTGAAACACCAGATCTGCTGGCAGTCTAACATCACATCACGTGCAATGGCGAGTATATAAAGTTGTCGCCCTGTTTGAAGTTGAGCCGTACCCACAAACGTCACAAGAACCGATGTGAAAGTTAACATCTTTCTATCTGGCCAAGCGTCAAAATGACCTTGAAGACAACTAGGTTTGTACTCAATAACGATTAGATAGGAAGGTATAACGAAAAAGATGACTTCTAACAATTCCCACTCTGTAACGCAATAAATGCGCCGCTCCGCTATGTTTAAAGCAAGTCTTTCAAAAGCTATGACTCGTTCTCGACCATTTTGCAGTTGAGCTAAGACCTCACCTTAGCCAGGACCGAAAGCGTCAACATCTAGGACAAACTGTCTAGCGTCATTACGAGGCTAACCCATAATATCAGGACTTGTTAGACACTGCTTCGATTTGGCGAAAGCCTATTCACGTTCATCACTCCATACAAATGGCTTGTCGAATTTTGTCTGCTCTGTCAACGGATGGGCGATCTTTGCGAATATTTAGACAACACGGCAGTAATAAGACCAAGTGGCTACACATTGCTTTACTTGTATAGAGTTGACGAGCCGCGACACAGCCAGAATTTTAGCAACATTGGTCGGTCCTGGACGAAAACCCTCGCAGAGACCACATGTCGGAGAAACGTTACTTCGGTCATCAAAAGCTAGCACTTCTCCATGTATGTCTTAACATAATACCGGCTGCTTGAATGCCATCTTAAACCGATGTTGCTGCTCTTGTCATATGCTCCTCAAAATCTGCGACCAAAGACGATGATGTTATATATGTATACAAGACAAGTCATCCACTGGAGTCCTTGCAGCTCGAGCTCCATATCACCCTGGAATGTCCAGCTAGCATTGTGAAGTCCAAATGGCATACGGACCGTCTCAAACTACCCGTGTTTACATCAAAATGCTGTTTTCGGGATGCCCTCCTTTTTTACTGGGATCTGAATATAGCTCCTTGATAAGCCAAAACTACTTAACATAGTGGAACCCGCCACTGCGTCGAGACAGTATTATATTCTAAGCAAAGGAAGCCGTCTGGTTTCACCAGCTCATTGACCTTTCTTTAATCTACACATGGTCGTATGACTTCTTCGTAACATGGACAATTGGTTAGGCCCAAAGGGAGGTGCTCTTGCGTATAACACCATTTTGAAGTAAGTCCTCTACCGCCCTTTTCTCTTTATCCGAGTGCGCAATTTGTACTCGTCTTTGCCGATGTTTTCTGGCGGGGCCTCATCTATGTTGCTTGGGTGCTCGGCTGAATCATTGAGTCCTAGGTCTCAATCATAGTTGGAAAACGCAACCATAATTCATCAAAGAACCCGACCACATCTCTTCTTCGCGCTGGCTCCAACCTGTCGCCGACCACTCAAACAGAGATTGTAAGTGCTCAGCAACCATGGTTACTTCATCCAGCATATCCCCACATGATGAATGTGCATCAGTCGCGCTGCTGATATGCATTCTTTGGACGCGGTCCGCATTACTTTCCTCCTCTGTATTTTTTTTAGGATTCAATACACTTACTTCACGCTCAATCCGCTCAGCTACCCCTATCTCTGCGTTCTGTTTAAGGGTTGTCGCAGTAATGAACGGGTTGAGTAATCTCATCTTGTCGTAGAGCCGTTGTTGGTAGATAAATCAATAGTGGGTACCGCGCTTTGAACGAATATGTGGACTCAACAATGTAGTTTGCCCCATCATCCACGTCATCCACATCTGTCCTCCGAAAAAACACACCATCATATACGGCTTCCGACGGCGCCGGCAAACAAATGTCCTCGGCAACTACCACTTTCCTCACCTTTTGTAGATTAGCTTTCCGCAAGCACAGTATCTCACACCCATTAAGCAATTTAGGTTTTGGCTAAGATGAACGTCAGCCAGGCCCACGTAATCGCCAACCAAAACGCCATAACCAAGGAGCGCCTCGTTTTCTATCTCCGCTACTGCGAACTCTTTCTCCATAACTAGGTCCACGGTAACCCTAAACGTACCTTTACCCCCCCCCCCCCTCCCGAATTGCAGCACCGCTCGTCCCGCTAAGGAGAGTTGACCACCTCAACACCCCTCCATTTCTGCTTCACCACACGTTTGTTCGGGCACTCCCTCGCGTAATAGCCTCGCTCATGACAATTGAAGCACTCAACATTGTTGCTTCTCTTCTGTGGCTTATTTTCCAATTTGCAACAACAGTCGTTCTAGAACTGCTGTTGTTCATCGGGTGTCGCGGTTTTGCTCTCGTCATTCCGCTTATCTGTCTGGGCTTTGTCACCATGTTTAACGTCCTCTGCTCGTCGTAACTGCTCTTCGCTAACATCTTCCAGTTCTTCAGCGTCAACACCAGAAGTGCGTCTGGCTGAATTTCGGCCCCTATCACCCCTCACTCCAGCCTTCATCTGTATCCAGCTCACCACGTGCAACACGGCCTCACCGATAATTGCGCGGCTCCTTATAAAACGTCAAACCTCGCATCCTGATCTTGCAAATCGTCAAAGAATCGTCTAGTGAGATCCCTGTCTCGTGTACGCCCGTCCCTATAGTGGTGGGCTATGTTATGGTTAGAAAATTCCACGTACTATGTAACATAATAACTTGTTAAAAAATATCTGGCTTGTAGCAGTACCTGGCGTATCCAGTTACGATTTGCGAAAACCACTTTGCCAGTAACATAATAACTGCTTACCTAGATAGTATTTGTGTTGCCAGTTATCAGTAAATATTTAATTATATATGAGTGGCTGCAATGTGCCACCATAAGTTTGCGTTCCCCCAATCGACATCATTTTGCCTCGAATTTTGTTTGTTACTTATATTGCATAAGTTCCAAACATTACACATTTGAATCTATCAGATACGTGTGTGTATACAGTAAAGTGGTCAGGCGTGTCTTGTTTATTGTGGTATCAGCTTTATTTCTAGTCACTTTCGTATTTAAAGTTTCATTGGTATGTTGAGCTTATTTCTGTATCATAAGGATGGTGGTGGTGGTGTTAATGGTGGTGGTGATGATGATGATGATGATGATGATGATGATGATGATGATGATGATGATGATGATGATGATGATGATGATGATGACGAAGACGACGATATATGGTATTCGTGCATACCGATTATGCAGCATTTCCATTTTCAAAACTGAAAACTGATAGGGTAGCCTACTTTTCCTTTTCCGTATCGTGCTTGTTCTCTTTCCCGGCCGTGTTTACGAATTGTGCATTGATCACTGGCGACTGCCTTCACTTGCATTCTGCGTGAACTGGGACCGGGATCACAATACCTCGGCTTTCTACTAAAACTTGCCTTCTTGGGACTTTGGTTCGGAGCGGAATCGCCAGACGCCTCCGACTCCGTATATTAATGCGGGGCATCACTTAGGCAGTCAGGCTGTATGAAATGGGCAGTCAGGCTGCGGTTCGGAGCGGAATCGCCAGACGCATCCGACTCCGTGCCTGAATCAGGGGCATCTCTTGTGCGTTCAGGCTGTATGAATTTGCCTAGTTTGCAAGGAACAATTTGTCAATTAATATCAAATATACTGCACCTATATCATTAGTACAGTTATTCGTGTTCGAACTATGCGTTCGCGCAATTTTCAGATCTGTTGTCTTTATTGCCACTCTAAGCATATTTCATATATTTGGGAAAAAAAACAGGTTTAAGATTAAGTAACACCATTTCCAAGCCGTAAAACATGTAATGAAATGTAGGAAAAATCTGCATTTTATTGAATTTTTAATGCTCTGAATGGCCTCTAATCCAGAGAAATATTCGAAAATGTATAACAATGGACAGTCATGTGCAATTGAGCTTAAATAACATTTATTGTTCATGAAGTTTTTAATATGTTACTGGGATTAAAACACAGACTTTAGATAGTCATGACTATTGATGTGTTTTGGTTTGAACCATTGTCTCCCGCTTCAATTACACAAGAGGGATCAATGCTTAATTTAATCAAATATTTTTAATTTATAGGTTGTCCGGTTAGCGCAGTGGTTAGCGCACTCGCTTCTCACCAAGGCGACCCGGGTTCGATTCGCGGCCTTGTCGCATGTGAGTTTGGTTTGTGGTCACCATGCCGGACAAGTGGGTTTCCCCCACAACACAAGACCACACTTTCGCGTAACATCGTGCCAACGAGAGTGATTAGTATAGCGTTGTAATAACTTGTTTCACAATCGTTGTAAAATAAATAAGTTTAAAGTAATTTAATCAAATTAAATGCATACACAACCTTTATCAGTCAAGTTTAGTGAAACAAATATGCCAGAAGAAATATGGAACATGCTAGTTCGATTGTGTTTTTTTTAATTTGAAGTTTTGAAGTTAATGTTCCCAATTTGCTTATTCAACATATGTATGTATATAAAGCGTATCACTGTGAAAGATAATGGTATTTACATCAGTTTTAATCATAGCATAAGGCAATAGGTCGTTTTCGTTCAACAAAAAACAATAAAAAGTCAAAATAGTGTTTCCGTGCCGAATGAGTCTATTTATCATCTTCACATGAACTGAGTAAGTCTAAACCCTAATTCGAGCAGGGATACAGTATGAAAGCGGCTTTCTTAGGGCCATATTCTATTCAAAAGTATGAATGACCAGTTGTTATTGCTTTTCATAAGCATTTGAGGAACAAGGTAAGCTCTACATTTATTTAATTAAAGGTTTTCATTTTCCATGTACGCGCACCCACTATGGATCATGCGCCATATTGGATAAACTACATACATATATCGTGTGCACCTGGTTTGGATTGAACGCAATTCGCCTCGCTCTGCTGGCGGCCACAACCTCGTCGCTACAAAAGTTAAATTGATAGCAGCGAGAGTTTATATTTCCGCTATATATCCAATTATCCATACACCCTTACATTTTATTTTATTTTTCTCTTTTGATTTCGGTAAATTTAAATTGCATAACTTCCATGGGGTGGACAAAATAAATACAAACGACAAATGACCGACAGCCCGATTTATAATTCGCAGAACACCCATTCTAATGGAAGCTCTTGTATTTCCTTTTGAGTCAAAAAATGTTTGACGTCCTTAAGGATACTTGAACTAAAGATTGTATGGAGGAAGGGGTTTGAAGTGTGCTATTTTATAAAATTTCATAGTATTAAAATAATATTTTTCAGAAATTATGAGATATTTCTAGGTTAAATCCCCTGCCTTTTGTGTTTTGTCTGATATAAACTGTCAAAAAGCACGTACGCCTTAAACCTTAATGTAAACAGTGTTCAACAAAGAGGACAATACTAATTAACATATTATATATATATCTTCGCCGCAAAAATAAAAACAAAAGCAGAAGTAGAATGTCTGTTTTCGGATATATAAGCACATATTATTTCTTATCAATTGCTTAGGGTCATTTTGACCTATTTCTTTCCAAAAAAAAAATGTTTACGGTTTGAACTGAAATAAAGTTATTTTCTGCCGGCTGACTAAATAGACTAGAAAACGACAAAAAGGCAGAAAATTGATTTCAACCGAAACACGACTCTATTTAGTTTTGTTGTATGCCATAAATAACTAAACGGATATAAAAGTGCGTCAAACACGTGTCACACATCGGTTTTTCGTCAGCACGCATCGGGTACGAAATTTTATCAAATATTCAGTAATGCAGGTCATTTTTTGTCCATTTCGGTCCAACAGAAAATCGTCACGAAGTTGATGCAGTCATTTCTGGGCTATTTCGTAAGCACTGTGAACTCTTTGAACGTATATTGACAGTCTACGTGAAACGAAGTTCATAATTGTTGTGCCATCGTGATGACGGATCAGTTATGGATTTGTTGAAACCACAATGCTTTGTGCATACAGACAAGTGTTAAATTTCGCTTTCCAAGGGTCCAGGAATGTCTTGTTTACTCAATTTAGACATGTATTGCTACTAGTAGCAGGTACACTTTTAATATTACATAATTTATGATTGAATATGTATTGGTGCAAAGAACCAAGCTTTGTTAATGGTCATAATAGATTTATTAGCAATAACCACAATTTATTTCATAATTCTGTGCCATTGTGAGAAATAAGGATCATTGAAAAAATGTTTTGTGAGAGGAAATGCAATCCAACCAATCATAAACATAAGTTTTTAGAAACAAACTTATAAGTTTTTATTTCTAATTGTTTGATATGATAACTGATCTGTAACTATGAAACTTTAAAGAGCTGTTAACCATTACTCAATCTGCAAATTAAATGTGGTTTAGTCGCCTGACTTGACAGCAAAAATACTGTGTTCGAATTGTAATATTGATGTCGAAATTCTGGATTTCATTTTTTTGTATGATGTGATAATTGATCTGTGACTTTGAACTTTTAATGAGCCATTAAACCATAAATATATATCTGTAAATTAAATTTGCTTTAAACGTTTGATTTGACAATGAAAAGGCTGGGGTCGAATTGTAACATTGTTGTCAAAATCCTCAATTTTTCTCGGGTCACATGATCCAATTTTCCCCGGAACGGGAATAAACTCCCAGCGTATTAGCAAGTGCGCCATGTACAGAAAGAAGCGCGCACGCGCGAAAGGTTCGCCAAGACACGCGCGACGTCCGTAGCCAAATGGCATCCAACTGAAATAAAATGAATTAATCTTGCACACAATACTCTATAAGTGCAGTTATATTTTACTGGATCATATGTTGTGTTCAACCGAGGAGAAGGATCGGTGATAACTAATTAAAGTGTCAAAATGAGAAAATATTTCCGTTTAAAGTACTTTCCTGTCGTAAGTTGTTGAAATGGAATTGTTTGGATAATGGTCATGCATTTTATAGGTGGATCTTACAGGTAAATCCTAAATGGTCAAAAACGAAATTATGGATAATGGCTTCTATGGTGAAACGTGATGAATTACTTGCAGGTAAAAAAGTGTCTCAAATGGACATTGTTCATATTATATTAAAATCTTTAATACAATATAAATCTGCACGACGCATTCCATTGCATGTGATATGATAAGGTTAAAAGTATTGATTTTTTTATCCGGGATGTTGTATTTGTCTCGAGTGGATTTTTGCAGATGCAGATGTCATGAGGAAAAAGTCCAGTGAAATCAAATCTTCAAAAATCCACGATGGCATTCTATTTTGCGATATGTATTGGATGTGGATTTATGATGTGTTTCAAATAAATACTCCTGGTATACTTCATTCTCAGCGTGTGGTCCCTTGGAAAAAGTTGTCCATCCTGATCAAGGAAACGTTCTGGCCTAAACTTCCAGGGATCTCCCCAAATATCCTCGTTGTGGTGCATACACCAAACATTTGCCATTACCTAAAATGTAATTGTCTTATGGTATACCACAGTTTAAAAACTTTAACGAAATCTATTTTACTCAGATATGGAATAAGAAGGAAATTGGTTAAACGATAAGCAGTCCTGCGCTATGGCCTTCTGTTACTCACAGCCGCTAACGTGTGCAGTTTGAACCCTCGATTGCAAAGTATGCATTACGATGATAAAACCGGGATACAACATAAAACACTTTGTTAACATAAGGCTTTATTTAAACGCAGAGCAGGTGTCCTGTTAGCGCATTCACATCAAACAAAGGCGTCCAAGATTCGATTCCCTGTCTGGGCGCATCTGAGTTTTGGATTGTCGTCAAAAAGTAGGACAAGTGGGTTCCCTCCGGATGCTCTGCTTTTTTCCCACAACCCAAGACCACACGATATATACTATGTTCTTTTCTAAGAACATATGGACTTTACTGACTTCCTAGAAATTCCACAATCAAAACGATTCTGATAAACTCAGGCATTAAAAGTTCTTTTACCTTAGAAAAATAGCTAATTTCATTGTAGCATCTTAGGCGATGAATTACATCTTCAATACAAATGTTTTATCCTAGAATGCACTGGGTTTTTGTTTGTATTTAATATATGAATTACAGTCAACACTGGCTCGATATCGCTTGGCTCGAATATACTCGATGGCTCGAACTGGATTAAACGGACCGATTTTGTTCTACTATATATTCATATCAATTTTGAAAGCTCGATTTCTTGGTGGTCGACTTTTCTGGATATATTTGATGTAATTGAATTTCAATATATTAATCTTAATTCATAATACAATCAACTATTGTTTAAGCGTTTAAATCTGGTGACCTGTTATTTCACTGGGCCGGGTTCTACTATTGTAGTTTGTGATTTAATAAGGTATTTGTATATCCATGTCTGTTAAAACCACGCGTCACATTAATAAACGTAAAATCTACTTATTAACTTACTTGTGCCAACAAGAGCTATGAACTTTACGTTATCATAAAACGTTTCAAAATCGTCGTTATTTATGTTTTTGAAAAAAAACCCACTAAACTTGTAGAAAATTCAATCAGCTATCTAGCAAACATTACTTCGAAAATCAAATAAACATGATGCTACCAGGGGATATGTATGTTTGTTTTGGTACGTACTGCTGTTTTTTTTTAGGAATATCGTAGCCTTCGAATTCTAGATCCTTGTTACACACTCTTGGAACAAGGAACGGTACCACGGTAACAAGTATGTGCGCTTCCATCTCTATTGCTTCCGTTAAAAGACATCTTTCTCTGTCGCCACTATGTGCTACACCATCTAAACCAATGGCAGCGCAAAGTTCAGCCCGTGCGGACGTTTGGTATTCAGGATAATGCAGAAGCATCAAGATTGTACTTGATAGTACAGACTATGTAGTCAAAATACCTGAAAATATCTTGACAATTTATAACAAGTAGCTCGTGTTATATGCGGTAAATTTAGGTACAACGGCTGAATTGACATTAATACCTGCGTTGAGAGTTTCTAAGATAGCTGTATGAATACGTTCATCTGTGAAAAGTGGCGATTTCCCTTGTTGTATATCCTCCTCTTGGGAATCAAGTAGTTGGTCAACAATTCCTCGTGGATTGCCTGGCGTCCGTCCATTCTAAACAACGAATTAGTTCGCTGTTCTTGTAACAATAAACAGAGCGTGATAGGATGTCGATATGGTTGAATGTAGAAACCATATTGGGAATACTGGGATACCGCTGATGTAAAATGTGGAGCCGAACTGGACTTGAATGGATACCGATATGGTTGAATGTGGAGCCGAACTGTGCTTGATTGGATACAGATATGGTTGAATCTGAAACCAAACTGGGCGTGATGGTGTACAGATATGGTTGAATTTGGAGCCGAACTGGGCGTGATGGGATACAGATATGGTTGAATGTGGAGCCGAAATGGGCGTGATGGGATACAGATATGGTTGAATTTAGAGCCGAACTGGGCTTGATGGGATACAGATATGGTTGAATGTTGAGCCGAACTGGGCTTGATGGGATACAGATATGGTTGAATGTGGAGCCGAAATGGGCGTGATGGGATACAGATATGCTTGAACGTGGAGCCGAACTGGGCTTGATGGTATACAGATATGGTTGAACGTGGAGCCGAACTGGGCTTGATGGGATACCGATATGGTTGAACGTGGAGCCGAACTGGGATTGATGGGATACCGATATGGTTGAATGTGGAGCCGAACTGGGTTTGATGGGATACCGATATGGTTGAATGTGGAGCCGAACTGGACTTGATGGGATACAGATATGGTTGAATGTGGAGCCGAATTGGGCATGATGGGATACAGATATGGTTGAATGTGGAGCCGAACTGGGCATGATGGGATACAGATATGGTTGAATGTTGAGCCGAACTGGGCGTGATTGGATACCGATGTGGTTAAATGATGAGCCGAACTGGGCTTGATGGGATACAGATATGGTTGAATGTGGAGCCGAACTGGGCGTGATGGGATACCGATATGGTTGAATGTGGAGCCGAACTGGGCGTGATGGGATACCGATATGGTTGAATGTGGAGCCGAACTGGGCGTGATGGGATACCGATATGGTTGAATGTGGAGCCGAACTGGGCGTGATGGGATACCGATATGGTTGAATGTGGAGCCGAACTGGGCGTGATTGGATACCGATGTGGTTAAATGTGGAGCCGAACTGGGCGTGATGGGATACCGATATGGTTGAATGTGGGGCCGAACTGGGCGTGATTTGATACCGATATGGTTGACCGTGGAACCAAATAACTTAGCTAAAATGTTATATGATTTTATCATGAAGTTTGGGAAAAAGAAAAGAAAATCGTTTAACACACTGATTTTTCTGATTCCGTATCACACATTATCCTAGTACGCATGCTTAAATCTGCAATCGCAATTCAACGCTAAAGACATAAAGCGCTTTTTGTCATCTTTATTGAAACTAAATACTTCTAAGGAATAATTAAAAGAAAAACTATGAAATACTTATCCTTCTCGTTGCTTACATTGTTCGCACTCGACATGTGATATCGACTTTACACGAGCAAATCGTGGTACGCCGACTTACCCAATATTCCATATATTCTTAATATTTAAAAAGCATAACTTTTAAAGAGCAATATAAAAGGATTTTTTCTTTAGTATACTTAAACATTTTACTGCTGCTAAGTATTGAAAAATATTGATATTCGATATTCTGTATTGTATTTCTGAACACGTTGAACGAAAATTAATTTTCACTGACCAAATGTCATGCATCGTGTACCTTGTGTTCTGTGAAAGACGTCTGAACTATACGAGTCTTTGCAGCCGCCTGTCGGTCATTGACTGTTTTGTATTGTCCTGGCACGAATCGAAGGAACGAGAATGCCGTCATTAGGAAATTTGTCACCGGAAAAACGAAAAAGATAGTTCCTTCAATAAAGTCCCAAATCATATCAATACCGGTATCTTCTTCCTTAAATGCTTCCCCTGTCAGCTGTGGATAATCAATATACATGTAATAGTACTTTCGTAGACTCTAGCACATCTGTTTTACATCATATTAGAAAATGTAATGGTGTCTTTTTCATCGAAGTATTTTATGTTTACATGAATAAGCATTTTTATCGGAATAGTGTTCTTGACAATCTGGCCTAGTGTTTCGTTCAACTACAAAACAAATTATATTGTTTCATTTACATATCTTATTTGCTAGGTCTTTATGAAATGTTTGTACATTTACCTTTCACTTTGTGCGACTGAACGGGCGCAAACAATTACATAAAGAACAGGCAAATAAGGCAAAGACACAATGAAAGTAACTACTGCCATATGCTAACAATTTATAAATACATGGGTACCACCCAGGCTTGCCCCAACATTTATGAATAATTGCCAGTGGCCAAACAGTTATATATAATTGTAAGTGGCCAAACGTTTATTAAAATTGCAAGTGGCATTAGTTTTGCAAGTGGTCGAACATTTATCACTAATTGCAAATGGTCAAACATTAATCAATAATTGCAGGTGGCCAAACTATTATCAATTATTGCAGACCTAAAAACATAAAACAAATTGGAGTCAACCTCAACTCATAGAAATGTAGTATAAAGTTAAACAAGCAATACATACTGGTACAAAGTATACAGATATGGATACAGACGTCCTCTGCAAACGAATGACTCAAGCCGGAGCAAAACAACCACAAACATACAAACATTGCAAACGAAAAGTATGCGACCAGAGGAACAGTGCCAACTTTTCATTTTTAGATTTTTTTAATTATTGATAAATGCTGGGTTGGAACAAGTGTCTTATCATGGTCATTCGAACTAGTTTAAGCCCCCAATTATAACCTGATTGTTTTCATTGACAATTCCAAGGCGGTTCCCCATTATTCATCAATATACTGCTTGTTTCCATGCATTGGTCTTCAGCTTGCATTTTTTTTTGTTTGTGGCCGTTAACTCGTATTGTAAATACTTTGTTGATTAACGTATGGACATGTGTGAGGTTATGGTCATATAAACAAGTTAACACGTGTTCCAGTGAACTCATGTTTCATTGACCGTTCCAAAACGGATCCTACCATTTGCGGTCTGTGTGTGGATATGTAATGGTGTTTGGACGTTTAATGTTTCTTTTTCATTGTCTAGTTTCATTTGTGCATCTTAATAGGGCTACTGGTATTGTCCCCGTATTTTTTCTATGTATTGTTCAGAAAAAATAAGGTTTAAACATATGTGTGCATACAGTCTTAACCAAATCGTATTATTATAGAAACCAGGAGGTCAAACGAATTAAAAATTGAAAAAAAAACACACACAAGTAAATATAGATGCTGTCGAATGGTTTGCTTGTTAAGCACGATACTATTTATAAAACAATGGTAATTTGAGTGACATCCCAGATCTATTTGTAAGATCCTGTATAAATTGAACATGTCTCAATGCCAACGAGTGACACAGCATTAACTATTCGTCCAATATGCATTATAAGTAGTAACAAAATGAAGAGCGTCAGGTAGTTTGCATGCGTGTATAAACTATTGTATTTTGCTCTATCTTCCATTCATGCATTACATATCGTTTAACAATAGGACATGTAAAACGACCTATAAAGGTTTTTCGGCGTAGCTGTATCAGGTTATTTTGAACAAATTAAATGTTGTATGTGAAGGGTTTTAATAAATAAATCATTTTAAATGTTTTTTAATGATTCCTTCTACGTGAGGTGTATCCGTCTGGTATAAACTGTTTTCCGAAATAGGTTACGTGAATCGTAATCGACGATCGGGTTATGGGTAATGCTACCGCTACCTGGTTCTTTTGATAAATCGAATAGCTTCGCGTGCATGTTGTCATGGTTCATTTCCAAACCATGGCCAATAAACGGAAGCCCCTTTGGTCCCGGAATTGTCTTTTTGTGTCGAGAGTTTCTCCGCCTTTCAAACAAGTATACAATCACCAAAAACAGGGCAGTATATACAATTATCATCTTCACGGATAATCCCTCCTAACGCACGAACTGAGAGGCTTATGTTAAGCGCAGACTTTATAACACGAAACATGAAAGCCGATCCAGGACACTAAGCCTATTGTAATCTAAATATAACGAAAATTATAAACTTGTACAAAATGTATATGTAAAAAAATGTCTAGGTAAGCCCTCCGTACGTGCAAATTGAATGATGCACATGTTAAGCGCAGACTTTAAAACGTTACGCAATGGCGCATGCCCTCGTTTCCTGTTAGAGTCGATCAAAAACATTTAGTCTATCATGAATGTCAAGGTAAGCCTGAAGTCAAATACATGAAAAAAGACATGAATACATAAAAAGACATGTTCTTCGAAACAATAAGTTAGCTTTTACCATTCACTAATTAAGAAAGATTTATGTGTGATTTGCATATCTCATTTCAGCATATTTAAAACTTTAAATGTGTGTCAGTATAAACTGTTTTGGAGTAGAAGGGTTCTTAAATAAGTGTTTCACCGCGATACACAAAATTAATCATAAGGACTTATATAGAATCTAGGAATTCTAAAAGATATGCTTGATTCCCGTAAAAGTAAAGAAGATTATTATTATTATTATTTACAAAACTTATATAAAGCCTTCTTTTCATAAACACGTTCAAAGGAGCTTTACAACGATATAATCTGATAGCTAACTACAAGCAATATCATTAAAATACTACACAGCTTTTGAACAATAAATGTGCAACATACTAAAAAATATGAAACACAATAAAATGAAATGTGGAATTTAACTGGTCGTCTGAATTAAAAACAATAAATATCAATATCATACGATAAAAAAATAGTCAAGCGAAAAATTTTAAAAATGATATTAATATAATTTACGCCTGACATCTAAATTGCATTTATATATTGTATCAATAGTCTAAAACAGTTTACATAGGATATGTAACTGTACTAAAAAATCATGGTAGAATTAAAACAGGTTGTAAAATTATGTTTAAAATCACATAATGGTCACACAGTCTTCGTGAATCACTGTCACAGATCATTCCTGGTAAAAATGCTACTCATACGCCTGTTTGAAATAGTGTGTTTTAAGTGCACGTTTGAAAGAACACAATGAACTTGAGTCTCTCACACCGGATGGTAGGTCGTTCCACAGTTTCGGAGCTGCATATTCAAAACGTCGGTCGCCGTAGGTTACAGTTTTACTTTTTGGTATCACTAAAGTAAGTGCTTTGTTTTGAGATCGCAAAATTTCTTCGTGTTTTGTAAACACATAGCATTTCTTCCAAATATTCTGGTGATTTTCCGTTTAAAGCTTTGTAGGTATGCGTTAAAATTTTAGACTGAATTCTGTATTGCACTGGAAGCCAATGTAGTTCTTAAAGAACAGGTGTGATATGATCGTACCGCATGGTTCTGGTGATGATGCGGGCAGCTGTATTTTGAACGATCTGCAGTTTGTTGACTTATGTTTGAGAAACTCCTTACAGTAGTGCATTGCAGTAATCTAGGCGCGAGATAACCAATGAAGTCACAAGTTGCTTAGATGCATCAATTGTCAGATATTTCTGAATTCTGCCTATTTGTCTAAGATGTAAATACCATTATCTGCATACTGAATTAACGTGATCTTCCATGTTCATGTTTGAATCAAAGATGACACCTAAATTTTTTACATTAACAGACTGTTCGAGTCACTGACGGTTAGAGATAGATCTTTAATGTGTTTGGAGTTATGAGAAGATGAGAACATGATGACTTCTGTTTTATCAGTGTTAAGTTTGAGCATGTTTAGATTCATCCATGATATTATGTCTCGAAGGTACGATTGAATGCGTTGTAATGTTTCTTCCTTAGAAATGCCATCTAATGGTTTGAAAGATAAATACAGCTGTGAGTCATCGGCGTAGAGATGGTATTGCAGCCCATGTTCTTTGCAAATGGCACCAAGGGGTTTAGTGTACATTGTATAAAATTTCGGTCCTAATACGGACCCCTGTGGAACACTAAAATTCAGTGTGACCGGGTTTGAAAGCACCCCATCAATGTATACTGTCTGTTTTCTATCTTGAAGGTATGATGTTATCCATTCCAGTGGTTTTTCAGCGATTCCGAACACATTTTCAAGTCTTTGTAACAAAGTTTTGTGATCGATTGTGTCAAAAGCTGCCGATAGATTTAGCATTACTAAGATGGTTGCATTACCATGGTCAAGGGATTTCAGAACATCATTTTGGACTTTGATAAGTGCAGTTTCTGTCGAATGTAATTTACGATAGGCTGATTGATGTTTTTCTTGAAGTTGATTTTCTGTCAAGTGTTCATAGTGTCTTTAATACAAATGATAGATTTGAAACAGGTCTATACTTTGTTTAAAATGTTTTGATCCAGTTTTTGTTTTTTTCAAAAGAGGTCGAACATAAGATCCTTTAAACTCTGATGGAACGTTTCCTGTGCTGAGCGAAATGTTGATAATGTTCGAAAGAAATGGTAAAAGTTCATCGAGGCATGACTTTAATAGCCATGTTGGTATCGGATCCAGTTCATATGATTTATTGGAAGATTTATTGATTATTTTCTTAACTTCTTCTGCTGATGCTGTTTCAAAGTGAGTCAAACTATTTTCAACTCTCAATTGTTCTGTTTCTGATTCGACTGGGTTAAGAACTAATTTTGATTTTATCTCATCTCTGATGGTTTCAATTTTGTTAACAAAAAAGTCACTAAACTCTTGTGGCAATTTATGAGTTTTTATGTTTGTAAGTAAAGATGTCTCAGTTGGACCGTTCAGTAGATCTTTTGTGATTTGAAACAATTGTTTTTGATCGCGACCACAAGCTGCTACCTTATCCAAATAATGATTCGCTTTAGCCTCTACCAGCATATTATTTACTTTTGCACATTGATTTCGGTAAATTGCGTGGTCAGCAGTCAACTTAGATGATTGCCACTTTCTTTCTAACTTACGCCGCAGATGTTTTGCGTCATGTAACTCCTGAGTATACCAAGCACAAGAAGGTCGTAACACTATTGTCTTTGTTTGAAGTGGGGCATGTTTTTCGAGTAAGGTAGATAGTACATTTGTATATACTCCTACAAGTTGTTCGGAATCTGTGCTTTCAAGATTGTCACGTAAAATTTCTGATGATTCAATGTCACTTTTGAAGGAGTCTATATCAATTGAGTTCAGTTTTCTATATGTCACTGTCTTTCGGATAGGTTGCGGTTTTTCAGCAACGGTATTGAATATAACAGCATAATGATATTTTGTCACTTTTTCAGATTTATTGTCAGACAACCCTGGATCAACAACATTGATGTTCGAAACTGATGTGTCCGTGTCTCTAGTGATGACGACGTCAAGTGTATGTCCAAGCATATGAGTTGGTTCTCGTACATGTTGCACCATTCCACATGATTGTAAAATGCTTGTGAATTTAATTGTGTCCGATTGAGTGGGGATATCTAGATGGAAGTTCAGGTCTCCAGTTATTATAATGTTCTTATCAGTCACAACAAATTGTGCTAGAAAGTTTGCCCATTCTTCTAAAAATAGTTTTTTATTCATTTCCTTTAGATCGGGGTAGTCAGTAAACAATAGCTAACCTTATTGAATAATATTTAATTGTTATCTTGCAATCTAAATGTTCAAATGTTGCGTAGTCACTATCATTAGTTGAGGTTAGAACCTGAACGTTAATGTTTGACTTATAAATCAAGGCTACACCACCATAACCTCTTCCACCAGGGCGCGGGGCATGTTCGATTCGATAGCCTTCTGACAAAAGCTCACTCAGACATACTTTGTCAATTGAAGTTCCAAGCCATGATTTGGTGATAGCGACCAAATCGATTCGTTTGAAAGTATGAAATCACAGATGGCCAGAGTTTTATTTTTAACCGATCTAGGGTTGATGCAACATATATAACTTTGTTTGGCCTCTTACTATAGAAATAGGTTCATAATGTATTGTGGTCAGTGTCTTTATTCTATTCTTGTCATTGCCACTTTGTAATAATGTTTTGTGTCTATTAGTCAATGTTACTGTTGAAATTGCTTCTGGTAAGGATTGAAGGTTAGAAAAGTTAACTCCATCATTGTTGTCCCAAGATCTTAATACATAATTACCATCTCCCCGGGCACCTCTGTAGTTTAAGAGATTAAGGTTTTTCAGTGTTGTGAATGTGTCATTGTTAGGTTTCGAATATCTCCTTGGCACTCTAGCTAAATCCAATAACTGGTCCCTTTTGTATCTGATCAAACACATTGTATCCTCTGATAATCGCTCACCAACACCTTACATTTATGATAAAAATCAATTTATTTTATATTTATTTAATATATTCAGTTTTTAAAATAAAAAATATCTAGAAAATGAATAAACGTTTCTCAGAAATAATTCCACAATCAACCTCCTTGATAATTAATATAAGTGAATGCTCAAAAATCTCCTAGAAACCCTCAATGGTTAACACATATAATCCAAAATATGAGATCACTAAAAAAGCAGTCACACCAGGTGATTAACACTTTTGCTATCAATCCCTGATAAACACAGTTTTTTTATATTGTATATATTATGTACTGAATTGTTTGTGGAGTGTTCATTTTTTTACCCTGTGCCATTATTTGTTTAAAAACACACACAAATATCTTTGAAGATTACAATTAAAATCATCATGACGTTCGTAACACATAAATCACAGAAGAATAATCTTAAAAAAATCCAATTTTCATAAGTGTGAGATAAGAATACACGTTATGAAAATGTTAGTATGTGAGAGCACAGAAAAATGCAGCCAACACCTGGCGCAACGGTTGCAACATACTAGTGTACTAGATCCATTTGCTTTAAGTTAAAATAACGACAAGTTTGGTTCCTAAATTCCTCTTAAGCAATAAAACAGTCAATGCGCGCAGGCTGACCTAAAAACTCTAAACACACATGATCAAACTGATCCGTCCGTTCAAAATAGGGTTCAAGGTGTTCAATTTTCCCCCGCGTCGAACCGAAATACGTTACATATGGCTATGTTGGCTTGAATGTTTCCACTTCTTGTTGATACCATTGATTCGCATCCAAAGCTTTTCTTATAATCGAGAAAGATGATGATCTTGGTCAATGAACAAAGTGACGCGCTCATTTTAACCTCAACTGATCTATCAGGCCTCTCTATGTCCGCTTTTAGATGTCATTCATCGTTGTAACACAATCATTCTTCAGTGTGTTTATACCACGTGATAAATTACGTCATATATGTTATGTCGAAAGGCAAGATTTTGCTTAAAATGAGAACTTAAAACGAATATAACTTTCATTTTTTTCCATCAATTTGAGTAATATACTTACCGTTTATTAGAGAAGTGGTAATCCTGTTTTTTAAACGTTTACTTGATCATTGAAGCTAATTGTTCGATCATTTGCTTTTTATACAAAACAAATTTCATCCACTCCTGTTTTTCTATCGACATCGTATTTTAAAAAGTGCCAATGTATGTCTTTTTGTCACAAATTGACCTTTTTTATTGTTAAACAGCTAGCTGATTGTTGCTGCATCCTTTAATAATCCATTGTTTCCCCCAATCCATTTCGCATAAATAATGGATGTCCTGTGTGTTTTAGTGACACCATCAGAAATCAAGGGAGTGCATTCGTAACTGATGGCCAGTTAGGAAACAGCAGCCATTAAGTACAGTCAATAAGGAGCTATGTAAAACAAGTGTCTACAATATAAAAACTGTATCAAAAATATGTTTTGTATTACCTTAAGTTACGTATTGCATGTTTTTATGATTGATGTTTTAGAATATAAAATATTTATATATCTAAGAAACACTGTCATTCTTTATTTCTTTTATATTAAGTGTTCTTTTTTCGATGGTAACAATATTCAGATATTTCACCTACATTTGTTCTTATTATGGTTTCATCTAGGTTTTGAAAAGTGCAGGGTGCTACAGAATAGGGAAAAGGGGCACGTTGTAACAGGCTATGAAAAATGTCAACATTATGAGTATGACAAAAATGTGTGTTCAATTAAATCAATATAAAGTTTCCACGACAAAAAATGTAAAACAAAACTATATATTTATAGTTATAGTATAGGTTTTAATCCGAACTAATCAGATATATGTGATTAACTTAAGCATTAAGTTCTATGAGTTTTATGATATATGAAGGCATCAGGGTACATATGCTGCTTTCCATGAAGGCAGAAGGGTGTTACCAGAAATAGACCCTGTAATTAAAAACTCTACCTTATACACACTCCACAAACCTAGAAAAGGAATACAAATTGTATTTAAGTTCAGGTTAAAACAAAAACAAATAGTGAGAAATCTCTACTCATGTATATTCGATCATTCTTTTTTACACCATGTTGTTTGATTCAAAACCATCATGATACAGTGGTACGTGCATTATAAGCACAACATCGGATGATAAAACAGTTAATTGCATTGCTACCGATGGATTGTATTTAATGCACCTGCATAATGTAAATAACTGTCATAATTTAAATATTAAATCCCAACAAAACTTCTTTCATCAATCAAATGTAATTGACTAATATCTAAAAAAAAAAAACGGCATTTATATTAAATCCCAGCAAAAATAAATTTCATTAATCAAGTTAAATTGTCTAATATCTGAACAATAATAAACGACACTATTGTTTAAAAATAACTATTAAAATAAAAAAAACATACCACACACACGCACACACATTAGTTCTCATGCCATACACAAAATGAGTTAAAAGGATTCAACTTAAAAATAATACATTAAATTTTAATTTATCAATATGTATATTCATTCATATTGTACATGAACGAAGTAGGGTGATATTGTGCTCATTTGGTTAAAAGTTTAAAACTTGGTACATTTGCCGAAAATATAAATATAATTGATAAAAGCTCAGGATCCACTCTGGATTCATCCAATATGGCCGCCAAAATTCAAGATGGCCGCCATTACCATATGTATGTTAATATATCGTTGTGATACTTACTGTGACCTTAATATTTGCTTTGTTTAGTGATGTTAAATGAAATTAAGATGTTGAAAGTGACCTATATTTATATGAAAAACTACAGATACAAGCCCAGTAGCCAACAGTTTAAACATAAACCCCGTTTAATGGCAAAGGGTAAATGCCAAAGACAACGAACACAAACACAAAAACACAAACAAGAAACATGGAACAACAGCACAAAACTACACAAACAACACAATATACTTTATAAAAGCTAGATGTGTTTATCAATGATTGTTAGGTGCTAGACTATTTCAAATTTCATAGAAACAAAACTCAAAAACAAGATTTATGTTGCCATAAAGCATTTCATGTGTTACAGTATTGCAGGAGATTTGAACATAATTTAGTGTAACCTTTGTTTAATAATGAGCAAGAAATGGCCTTTTCTTACAATTTGTGTGTATATTACCAAATACCGTCTTTATTGATATGGTCCAAACATTGAAAAAAGACCACCAGACCGCGAACAAATCTGATGAAATATGAAGAAGTCCTGTAAACTTTCAGAGAATATCAGTCCTTGTACCCGGGACTATTTTCTAGTGATGAAACGATAATCGAGTACAATCGATTAATCGTCGCTGACAATGCAATGTCGGCGACAATCGATAGTGGTTGTCCAAAATCGATGTCGTTAATGTTACTTCCGGTAACTAAGTATTTTTGTTATACGGTAAATATCAATATTTGTTTTCGGTAAATTCTCGTTTAATTCATTTTTACAAGGGGGCTCTCTAACACAAATGCGGTGAATGTAAACACTTTTGCTTTAAAACTTACAAACTCTCCCAGAATTTTAAATAGTTTTTAATTGTTTAGATATTTTATATAAAACCTCAATAATCTGTCTCTATGGTGTAGTGGGTCCGGTCTTACCTGCAAATACCGGGGATCCTGGCTGGATGCGTTTTGTTTTTGAAACCATTTTTGGTATCAATTGTTATTAACAAATTTACTTTTTTGGTGAAGGTTTTATGAAATAACAATTTCTAATGAAATCTTCAATATTACAGGTTATTGAATGTTAAGCTGGTTAACAAATATCTTATTTGCTTTTACATGGATAAAATGCTAAAATAACTTACTTGCAGTGTGCACCATTTTGTAATTGGTGAGCAATTATTAAATATGTGATTTGTTGTTATGTTTTTACGTTAAGTTATTAAAGACAGAAAAGGGTTATGGATATTTAAACTGTTGCTATAAGCATGAATATAGCATTACACGAACTGATTACACGTTAAAGCATTTAAATGATCATAAATATTCTATGTACATGAATAAAGAATGTATTCCTAAATAATATTATGAACTTTCGATTATTGTCCGATAGTAAATCGAAATACCGATTCGATTCGATTATCGATAGCAAATGGAGTCCGATTTTCAAACACTAATATTTTCTGCCGCAGTTTTACAGATTCTTTTGAAACGATCAGTTTGCTGGTTTCATCGTTGTATTCTTTCAAATCATGCATTGCTCAACACAGTATGATATGGGTCATGCATACACATGTTATAGCGAACAATTTGTATCGAATGACGTTATACACGAAATGCGCAATGCTTTAAGATTGATGATCTTTTTCAAATTGATATTACCTTACAGATACTTGAATCAAAACAAGTATTACCTATTTACTATAAATTGGCCATATAGAACATTCAAGTGCCTGTGTTAATTTTTACAAAAAAGAGACGTACTATATTTTTTGTGTGTTTTTTTCGAATCATTTTTATACAAACAATGATACATTTGCAATATAAGCTTTTTAAAATTCATCAACAAATGCATTAAAATATCAACAATGCGATTTGTTATGTCTTATTTTACCGTCTTGTAACGTTGTGATGTCCTGTAACATTGATCAAGTTACGCAACCTCGTGTCCTGTAACAATTTCCAACTTTGGCTAAAAGGACTTCCGTTTATTGTCCATAGTTTGGAAATGCACCATGAGAACATGCACGCGAAGCTATTCGATTTGTCAAAACAACACTGATTTTTTTTAATTTGTTTGGACAGAGAATATTGGGTCTAAATAGCTGCCGTGTTATTAAGTTAGCACTAGCCGGACAGGACTACACACGCTATATGAACGACCGCGTACCATCATTCTATGTTGAACATTTTTTGAATGGCAGCCAGTCCATTTCTATCTGGGAAGACGAATTTAGTCCCATCCGTGGGGAGGTGAAAAGGGATATTTAGGTGTTTTCACTTGTACGGCGACGACATGAGAGACCGATGCGAGCGAGGAGTCGGACTGGATCTACAAAGACTTGACAATCATCTACAGGCACTCGGGGACGGAGAAGTCGACGTCGTCGATCTTACCCTCGCTAACACCATATGCATGGCTGTTTGTATGCCGCGAACCCTCGAACGACAAGCATCGACGTTGGTCAATAATCGCTTGATGTAAGTTCTTTGAATATAACCGTCGCAAGCCGTCAACTACCATCATAGACGCATTAAAGGCTTCAGAAATAAACGTTTATATTCAATTGGTACAATGCCAAAACTATGCGGTAGTGATTCAATGCTTATTCCTTCTTATGATTGCATTGCATTTTTAATTTAAGAACAGCTTAATTGATTAAACAATTGAATCTGTACTTCATTAATCGGTGTTAAAAGCGAAAAAAAATGTGGCTGTATTAATCTATAAATATATGGGTTTGACATCTAGACATTGTCACGAACCAAAAAGTGAAACATAATATCATAGTAAATTGTCAAAGTTATGCGATCGGTATGCATGCATGCATCAAGGTAGTGCCTAATGCATTCATATACATTTATTTATAAATATGAAATAAAGTTATTTTATCTATACAAATGTATTTGTATTCAACCTTCTTCAATAATATTGATACAGATGTTAATGATTGTGGTGTTGGTTGGTGGTTAAGATACATACTCCATCTTTGAATAAAGCAAAGTGGCGGAAATGTCAAACCTGGATTAAGTTGCCACCTGTCTTAAGCAGCCACTTTGATCATTTCCCAAGGGTGGCCACTTAATACAGGTTTGACTGTACAGCATGTAAATTACCTGACGCCCTAGTTGATAATGCATATTGGATGAATAGATAACGATGTGTCGCTCGGTGTCCTATAGTCGTGTATATTTAGACAGGTTATAAAATATAGGTTATGGTTTTATCGTACACTTGAAAACTTTGTAAACTTTTTTTTCAAAATTTAAATTGTAGACTGCTCAAACTGTATGTAATATTCGATCACTTATCGCCTTTATTTTAAAGATGCACTCTTACTCCCAAATCAGATTTAACACAATTAATAATATTGTTTTAATATTCCAAAAAAGCTGAATACATGTCAAAAACAATGGTTTTTGTGAAGGATACAGAGTTTAATTTAAACGAAATGAGCATAAAACACGGTATTTCTACATTACGAAACTGTAGTAAATCACAGTAAATCTTTTAGCATACACCAATTATTTAATATTTTTGCTCTTTCTGCTATTAAATACATGGTTACAATCTTGTTATCAGTAATTAATATTTTCCATAAATGCATTATTTAGTAAGCAGTTAAAGATATATCCGTCAAAATGTATGTTTGTTAAACATGTGTATATATTGATTTTGAATAAGAGTGTCACTTTAATCTTTTTTGCAATTTTAAACGCATTTTAAATTGCAAAATTACTATGTTTTATAAACAAGGAGCGGGTTGCAAGTGTTAGGATTATTTTGTTTTATCATTTAGCAAAGACAGCTCAAAGTATATTCGAGAGCATATTTATTTACTTGTGTGGTTTTTTTCCATTTTACTTAGTTTAGCCTCTTGGTTTGTATAATGATAACATTTTGTTGAGTCTGTATACACGCATAGTTTAAAACTTAAATTGTCTTAATATTTAAACGAATACTTCGGGGACAGGCACAAAAATCAAAAATTAAAAATAATGTTAAGAGACACAAGACAAGGGCCGAGACGACAATGAAATATTGACTCTAAACGTACAGACACCATAAACACATATACAAACAGACCTCGCAGGCAGCCAAATAGTTTACCGATAAATGATGGTATTTCCTTCCGCCATTTATTCATATTGCCATAGCCTCACTCTTTTCTCAACATTATTCAACAAAGTATTTTCAGTACATAAACGAAGACGTGGAGACTGAATGACGAAATCAAAACAGAGAAACAAGCAGTATAAATATTGGGGTACCGCATTGGAAATATCAATAAAAACAAAACGATTTTACTGGTGGGCTAAAACTAGTTTGAATGGCCATAATCTCACACTCGTTCCAATAATATTTTTCAATATTCACAAAATAAAAAAAAATGTAGCAAGACACTGTTGTTCCGGCATTATGCATTTGCAGGTGACGCCTGGATAAGGTAGTTGTGCTCCGACTTGATTCATTCGTTTTCAGGTGGCGTCTGTATTAGGTTGTTGTGCTCCTACTTGATCCACTTGGCCAAGTGCAATTATTGATAAATGTTTGGCCATTTGCAATCTATGGTAAATGTTTAGCCACTTGCAAATATTAATAAATGTTTAGCCACTTGAAACTATGAAAACATGTTTGGCTACATGTAAGTATTATAAAATGTTGGGACAGGCGTGGGCGGTACTCTAGTATTTATAAATGGATAGCATACTGCAGGTGAGCCTTTTCTGTTTGTTCTTTATGTCCTCGTTTATGGCCGTTCAATCGTGCAATGTAACAGTTAAATGTACAAAAAAGTCGTGAAGATCTAGCAAATAAGAATTCCAAAAGAAACAATATAATCTGCCATGCGCTCAATTAACATGTTTGCGGCGAACGTTTGCTGTTTGGTTCCGCGCTTGCAGTGTATGGGCTGCGTTGCAACAGGGATACGAAACAGAACGTTTGCGAGCGTTTTGTAAACGCTCGCTTACTGAACGCACAACTGTTGTAACTAATTCAGTCTGCCACCATTCTTATAATTTAAATTGTTCCTTAATATTATATACATAAAATGCTTCGATAAAAAGACAAAATTACACTCTTTAAAATATTATATGAAAAAGATATATGGTATAGTCTACGGTATTATTATAACTTGTTTATTGATTATCCACAGCTGACATGGGCAGTATTTAAGGAAGACGATCCCGGTATTGATATGATAACTTGATAGTTCCGGTTACAATTTTCTTTATGGCGTCATTCCCGTTCATTTGATTCGTGCCAGGACGTTACAAAAGAGTCAACGATCGCCAGATCTATGGCTGCAAAGGGTCGTATAGTACAGATGTTTTTCACAGAGCACAAGGTACACGACGCATGCCATAATTCCAGTTTGGTTCCATATTGAACAAAATCTGTATTCCATCATGCCAAGTTTGGTTCTACATTCAACCACATCGGTATCCAATAACGGCTAGCTTGGGTACACATTCAACCATATCGGTATCCAGTAACGGCTAGCTTGGATACACATTCAACCATATCGGTATCCAATAACGGCTATCTTGGGTACACATTCAACCATATCGGTGTCCAATAACGGCTAGCTTGGATACACATTCAACCATATCGGTGTCCCAGCACGCCAGGTTTGGGTTTCACATTCAACTATATCGGTATTCCATTACGCCCATGTTGGTTCCACATTCAACCATATCGTTACTCCATCACGTTCTGTTTACTGCTTACTACAACTGTAAACTGATTTTTTGGATATAAAACAAGGAAAGTCTTTAATTTTTACTGATTTGAGAATACATACAATTATCTTAGAAACACTCAACGCAGGAATACATGTAAATACAGCCGTTCGGCTTAAATGCACTGCATTCTAACACGAGCTACTACTTATCAATTGTCATGATGTTTTCAGGTATTTTGTCTACGTGGTCTGGGTTTTCAAGTACATTCTTAATGCTCCTGCATTATCCTGAATACCAAAAGCGCGCACGGGCTTAACTTTGCGCTGCCATAAGTTTGATGGTTTTACACATAGTGGCGGCAAGGATAAACATCTATTAACGGAAGCTATAGAGATGGAAGCGCACAGACGTGTTACCGCGGTACCGTTTTCTGCTCCAGGAGAGTTCAACGAGGATGTAGAATTAGAAGGCTGCAATGTTCCAAAAAAACACAAGTGCGTATCGAAATCATTCCACATTTCTGCTTTAAATATTATCTCTTATTGTCTTTCGAAGTGACACGTGGGCTTGATTTCGGATTGAATTTGTTAAAAGACACGGGGGGGGGACATACTTGTCCGGCTTTGTGACGACAATTCAAACTCACAGGCGTCCAGAACTTGAATCGAATTTTGGACGCCTTGGTGAGCGCTAGCCGGATATCTGCCCTGCACTCAATCAAGGCTCATGTTCACCAACTGGTTTGTGTTGTGTCCCTTTTATATCATTTTAGTGCATATACCGCAATCGGGGAATCAAACTGCACAAACGTGAGCGACAGTTAACGCAGGGCTGCATATTGTTTAACTGATTGTATTTCTTATTCCATGGCTAAGTAAAAATAGTCGGTCTCTGTCAGGATTTTAGACTTCGAATGTATCATATAAGACACTCATATGTTAGGTTATGGCAAATGTCTGGTTTGTGTACAACAACGAGGATATTTGGGGAGATCCCTGGAAGTTTAGGCCTGAACGGTTCCTTGACCAGGATGGACAGATTCTACCAAGGAACCAGACTTTGAGAATCAAGTATGCTAGGTGTTTAATTACATGCAACGGATTTTTTGTGTAGAACACAATCGAATCGAAATCGAACAATTTAAACTTGATACTTTGTTTTTTTACATGCATGTAATTGATAAAGATGCACCAAAGAAGCCATATATCATTCTTTTCGTGTTTGACTATTTAGGATGTACCTGAAGACCAACAATCAAAGGGCCTTACCATTATCCAAACAATTCCATTTCAACAAATTGAGGATCGAATGTACTTTAAACGGAATATAAGTATCTATCTTGTGTTTCCGGTACGGATAGAAAAATCCGACCCGAGGGCACTCGCGCAAGCCGAATTACCGGCAACGCAGCGTGCCCGAGGTTCGGATGTTTCGATCCGGACCGGAAAACATGATTGATATTTTTTTTGCATATCTAAAATTATTAATTTGTAGAAAAAATAACGTAGAAAACGAACTTTTATACATTTCAACAAAAAGCCCATGCGACGTTGTTTATTGACGTCATAGAGCGCAGTAATTTTAAATAACTAAAAATCGCGAATTTTATGACTATTTATTTTCAATATTAATTAAAAGTCTTGCATATATATATATTTGATTTCGCTTTATTGAAATAGCATAATATTAGTTTTATAAACCATGTAATTAGAGAAATAAGAAGTGGCGCGTTGTTGCACGTGACTCATCTTACATGGGGGTGTAAGATGGGATTTTCCAGCACTGGTCACATGACCGGAAACACACGTCCGGTATGCAAGAAGTAATCTTCTCCGATCCTACTTTTCGTTTAAACTCAAAATATGATCTTGTAAAATATAATTGAATTAACGAAAAAGTGTGCAAGAAAGATTACTTTTGTTTCAGTTGGATGCCATTTGGTTGCGGACGTCGCGCTTGTCTTGGCGAGCAATTCGCACGTGTGCGCTTCTTTCTGTACATGACACACTTTCTTAGACGCTGGGAGTTCATTCCTATTTCGGGGAAAATGGGATCATGTGGCCAAAGGGAAATTGAGGATTCGACAACAATATTACAATTTGACCACAGACTGTTTGTTGTCAAGTTGAACGACTAAACCAAATTGAATTTGCAGTTGAAGTTATAATCTAACAGCTCGTTAAAGGTTCTCAGTAACGGGTCAATTATCACATCATGCAATTCGGAATAAAACCAAAATGTTTTTTCCAAGAATTATGTTCAAGGTTGGTTGGATTGCGTTTTCTCTCACAAAACATTCGTAGCGACCATTTCTATCCCTCACAATGGCACGAATTTTGAAACAAATTGTTGTAATTGCTTTTAACTCTGTCATAACCATAAACAAATGCATGGATCTTTATTCCATTATTCCAACAAAAATTCAATCAAACATTATGCAATATTAAAGGTGTACTTGCTACTGGCAGCATTAAATGTTTTAAGTGAGAAAAGAAGACATTCCGGGACCCATAGAGAGCATAGTTAAACACTTACTTTAGCCCATGTTTGGTATGCAAAGAACATAGCAGATTCTGATTATCCAGAAATTATTTATCGTCATGATCTTTCAAGAAAACCGTCAAAGGATTCCACCATGCTTGCAAAAAAATCCCAGAAAAAAATGACTACACCATCTTTTCGACATTTTTTTGTTCTGGAATAAATTGGACAAGAAATGACACGCATTCCTGAATATTTTATAATTTGAACTGTTGGAACCCGATGCCTGCTGACTTATGGATGTGACGATAGACTGAAGAATAACCGATGTTTGACACGTGTGACAAGCGATAAAAAATGGTCAAATAACGAAATCGTGATATGGAATACATGTATGTATCCGTATAGTTAATTTATGGCATACAGCAAAACTAAATACAGTTTTGTTTCAGTTGCAAGCCATTTGCTACCTTTTTGTCGCTTACTCATATGTTTAGTCTATCGGCTGTAAATCACTTTATTTCAGTTCAAATTTTTATCATATATTTTGGAAAGAAATAGGTCAAAATGACCCTTGATAATTGATCAGAAATAATAAGTGCACATATATCCGAAATTCTAGTTATGTTTTTGCTCTGGTCAATGCGGCGAAGATACATATGAAACGTTAATTATATTAGTCCCGTATGATATACACTGTTAAAATATTTAGGTTTAAGGTGGACGTGCTTTAAGACAGTTTATATCACCAAAAACGTATAGTTCCTCAAAAATATTTCTTTAATACTATTTCCTGAACATCAACGTTCGGATAAGTGTAATTTTATAGGACAGCTCTGTTTAAGTTATGCTTCCAAAGTGTTTTATTTATCTTATGAGACCGAATGTAAACCAGATCTAGACGGCTTGTGATTGGAAAAAAAGATTGAGTTCTTAACTTCACACAATTATTTAAGGCACCTTTAAAGGCAATTTAAAACAATCTGGTGTTGTGCATCACGAAATTATATTTTCCGATTTGTAGATAGACCCAGGTTTGCACGGACACACACAAACGAAGAAAACACAGCTGACTAGTGATCAGCAGTTAAAAGAGGGACACGGCGTGAAACATATACAAATGCTATGTAAAACTGTTGTTGATGGTACCTGACAATAAACAAAATATTGACTGCAAACACTAAAAATCATTTAACTGATATCCTTCATAAGATGAATTGTTTTCGACATTTATTCATCTGTTATTAAATATTAAAACAATGTTATTAATTGTGGTAAATGTTATTTGGGAATAAGAGTGCGTCTTTAAACAGTTTGTGTTCGCACACTACAGAAACACTCATCCATTACATGTCAGAAACTACAGAAGTAAACGTTTAATTCATTCGCAAGGGATATACAGCCCTAGACTATGAGATCAACTGTAGGTTCTTTATTATTGTTAAGAATTTCATCAAGGACCCGAAACATGCTCGCACAGTTCATCACACGATATGTGGCTACTATAGGTATGAAAAACATAACTTGTAAGACTTTAATTTCTTTTCGATTAGAAACTTATATTTTCACTACAACAACATCAAGTGACTTGATCTCGAATTAGCGAATTGCCTGTGAAATTGAAAATCAAGCTGATTGAGATATCTTTCTTAATCCAAAGACTTTCGGGAGCGGTGTTACTTCTAACAATGATTTACACTACATGGCACAACACACATCTAGAGAATTTGCAAGTAATGTAAGCGACATTTACAAGATAAAAAAGTTCACCATTGGATATAATATCTTCCGTACTCTTCCTGACTATTGTTTTTAATAACATAGACCTAAGAAGGACTTATTTAACCGGAAATTGAAAAAAAGCCTTCCAATTTTACACCACCCAAACCAGTTAAAATAACTCGAATTACAAGAAACACATATGTAAACATCAATACTGAAATGTTATCTATGTTTAATCAACTTAAAGAAATACAGTCGAAACTCGTTGGCCCGATATCCCAGGGATCGGCCAAAAACCTTCGAGCCTCGCAAATATCGAACCAAGTAGTAATGATTACACAGAGTAAAAAACAAATCGGTTTTTTACATTAAGTTCGAGGCAAGGAGGAAATCGAGCCAAGCGATATCGAGCCAACGAGTTTCGACTATCGAAATGAGGAATAAAACATTTCGTATACACATGATTTCCTATTTTATCGACACTACAGATCACGTAAATAGTGGCATTGAGTGTAAACAGCCAAGAAAACGTATACACAAATTTATGAATCCTTACAACAGAGTTTGCATAACGTTTGTGACAAACCAGTACGTATACGAGGCATACTGAATTTTTCTACTACAACTTTAACTTTAACCATCATTATTGTCTGTACAATAGTGTGTTTTGTTCGAAGTAAACGTATAAAAAAGTCCGACAAAGCCAAGGTAAACATCCATGAAACGATTGAAAGATGGTGAAGATGGATTTTAATTTGCTGCTTTTATAATATTTTGGATTTGAATTTGCTGCTTTAATAATATTTTGCAGCAGAGATGAAACGTTTGTTCAAGACAGCCAGCATTTAAAACATCACCTTAAAGCTGCACTCTCACAGATACAACTTTTTTACAAATTTTCAATGCACATGCATATTTCAACTATGTGTTATTTCTATCACGGCCGAGGTAGAGCCTCAAAATTGGTCACATTTGGCTCGTATTATTATATAGTGTTTGCCTATACCTAGTTTTATGGGGTCACATTCGCTCCTTTACCAACCTTTTTCTAACCTTTTTACTTACATGGTCATTTTTTCAAATTTTCTATGCACATCCATATTTAAACTATGTGTTATTTCCATCACGGCCGTTTTTACAACTTTTTTTATTTTTTGTCTGGGAAAGATCAAATTTTTGCGTAAATATCTGCAAAACAGTGATATCAGATTGCTGACAAAAAATCAGATCGCAGATATTCATATTTCCGTTCGAAAAATAATGTTTTATGGCTTAAACCGTTACTAACAGTTTAAGAAAAATGCATAAAACATCAGTGTTTGTACTCTTTGTAAGCAGTCTTGTATAACTAGTTTCCATGGATTTTAGCAAAAATTGGCTCGTTTCAAGACAAAAAAAAGATGTCAAAACGTTCAATCTGTGAGAGTGCAGCTTTAAAGCTTAACTGGAAACTGAGCGGAACTTCGTCTGCTTTTGGAGATAGGCATTATCGAATTGGCCATGGCATTCACAAAGAAACTATCAACTGTATTAACAAGTCCACCGTAACAAATACTTCTTCTAAGTGATAGTTTTACGTGTAGTCGTCACTGAAAAGATGAATTTGCCAGAGGGGGTGAAAGAACTGTTTTCAAAGTGCGTACGCATTGTGCTTGGGAGGAAATGGGGACAAGTTTGCGATGAAAACCAACATGGAAAATTGGTGTTATTCCTTACTCGGTTTATGTTGACTCATAATGACAATGACTGTTTACCTTTTCGCACAGTTGAAGTAATGATCATTAAGTTCTACCTTCCCTCAGAACCAACTTAAATTCGGTTCAAAGAGTTGACAGGGGTGTTTGAAATATGAAATATGAACTGGCATTTTATAAACCTGACCCCCCATCCTATCCCCTAAAATCGCCCAAGTGTTTACTTTTTATTTCAAGGAGAAAAAGAGTAAAGAAATACGCCCAGAATGCACAATTTCGGACTAGAAATTGTTAAAATTGTCTTAGGGGGTACCTCCAAACACCCCTGTCAACTCTTTAAACCGAATTTAAGTTGGTTCTGAGGGAGGGGTGCAATTCCCCTAGGTTACACCCCCTCTAACATCATATCCTGGATCCACCCCTGCTTATATAGGTATGACGGGCTTAACGATATTTCTTTTCTTCTAGCGGATAAACATTATTTTTCTATGAATGAATATGAATGAAAGATAATATTGAATGATATAGTGAAATTATGAACGCCTTTGTTCATGTACTTTGTATGAGCTTATATTTTCACAACATATAGGTCTGCATAGAAATTTTAATCAAATTACCTCACATATGCAACAATACAATATCATTTTATGAAAGCACGACGATAGAAATAGTTTTACGACATGTATCAACATTGTTTTAAACAAGAATAATATATTCGTCTAATATTCGTACATAAATATAATCATTGTTGGAAAAAACGTTATGAGGCTGAATTTCTCAGCGGTGTTTCACGGCAATCTACTTCAACTGTTTTAACTGGTTCAGATCTCCTCTCCTTTCTAAGCACAACAGCCTCCGCTGATTCACTAAGATTGTTTGCAGGCACAGCTATAGTAGCTGTAGTCCCGTCATCTGGCTTTTGTAAGTGTTGTGTATAAATATTATTGTCTGCATTTTCCTCAGCATTTCCCACAGACGATACCGAGTCTACGACCTTTTTCTTGTCATATTTTCCAGCTATGTTAACTTGTTCACTACTATTTGCACTTTTAACATCCTCAGGTCTATAAACAATATCATATGGATAGGTATACGTATCGATCTTACTAATTTCGTTAGTGTTACCAATCTTTACCATATCATTGGGGTGCGAATAACTTCGTTGCATTGTTACCGGTTCTTTAAGTAAACCACTGTCATTTTGGCCACACCCAGAACCCAAACCATTTTCGCCTGATCCTTCGGAAGCAACACATGTGCTATTATCCTTGTTCTCAATCAAAGGGTCAAGTTCAAGGTAAACGTTTTCCTTTTCTTGAATAACATCGTACATGTGATCATCCTGGCCCGTACTTCCGGCATGAAAAGTAGCGCTATATTCATTTCCGGTTAGAGTGCGCGTGCGCGGATCGTCACCTGTGTCTGATTTTAAGCAGCAAATACCAGAGCTTTTTCCGCGAAGTCTGAAAACAATACGAGTTATCAAGTGTAACATTTGTGTCAAAGCCTCCTGCAAAGATGCCGATCTAACTGGGTTGGTTGATTTGTTAGTTTATTGTGTTAACTACTGTGTAAACAGCGATACCGATTAATAATAGTCAGTAATTTACATTACCTCGAAGATGTAACACGATTCAATTTGGAACTCGATGATAATATATGAAAAGACGACAATGCTTTGTCTAGTAAGTACTTATTTACAAGTATTTAGTGACACCTAGATATGAACAACGACGAGATATTCGTTGAAAGTTCATATCTATTCAAGACCCCCACCCCCCAAAAAAACAAACTGAATATTGTACACAACCTCTGTGTATTGATCTTAATCTTATTGCCTAATTGTCTTATCAGATCTCCGATCTGAATATCCTGCTGTGCAGTTTTGCGGGTTTTATTATAAAAATGGACCCTAAATGACCCTGAGCCAATAAACAAATAAACAGGAAATTGGCCCCTACTGTGACATCAGTGCAATTAGCAGGAGATGCACGGCAGGGTATTGTCATGCCAAACACTCCTTAAACTAGGCATTTAGAGGCCGGGATTATGGAATGTCTGGTATGTTAATCCTCAGCTATGCACATCTTGTTTAATACCCTGGTGTCACCGCAGGGTGTCATATTTCCTGTGTATTTTGTATTGGCTAAAGGCCAATTTTGGCTGTGTCGAAGGAGAGAGAATCTCCTCGGGGATATTAATCTTTTCCGACACGGGTAACCATAGCAGTGGCCTTTACACAACCAGTGCAAAAACAGGAGTTTATATTTATTTTTCTATTTATATATTGTATTAAAAAGCTTATGGGGGAGAGTAAAAGATGGCTTTACCTAGGCCTTTAAGCGATCGTTTCTATTTAAGTCTTACCGTTTGATCCAGCAGATGATGATTGTGATGATAATTACAGCGACGACAACAGCTGAGCAAATGATCAGCGACAGGTGTAACAGCTCTGAAATACGATATATATGCCATAAGCACAAATGGTAAGACTTTGCAGCATTATACAGGCTACATGATGCATATATAAATTTACTTTTAATGATATGGATATTTACAAAAACAAGCAAATTGGATAACATAAAAGAAAGTTGAACTAGATAAGCAGTTGTTTTCCATTAAACTTTACGATTTGCGCATATGTTAGAAAACCTTATTCGCGAAAGGATATCTAGTTAGAAACGTTTAAAACCGTAAGAACGATCGGGTTTTTTTATCCTCGACCATCTTCTGTGATCTAAGATTAACATCGTCTGCTTGGCGCACTCATGAGAACGACCCGGTTCGATATCCGTTTAGGATGCATGTGAGTTGTTCAGACAAGTGTCATCCGGGGGTTTCCAACAGTATTAGAACACGTTCTTGCCTTACATCGTGCATACAAGCTAGAATTATGTTTAGAGAGCTGGTTTTACAATCGTTGTTAACTTCGTTTGAACCAAACAAAAAGGATCAGAGGCGGTCAGACAAATAAGCAAAAAGCAAACGTTAAACATAACTAAAACTAGACGGTTGTTGTTTGTCTTCTTCTATTATACGACCTTTGGAAGATATGGAGTTGATGGTGGATGTTGTGTCGATGACATGTGCATTCTACCCGAGTTTCATGATAACCTTTTAAGGCTTTAAGAGATATGGAACCGACTTGAAATCTATGGCTTTCACCTTTGACCTTAAAAATTTACATTGAGCTGGCGTGTTGGTTCGGCATGTCGTATAAAATTAATGTTGTTGACATTGTACCTACGTTTCAGGAACACCCTTAAACGATTTTAGGAGATGAATGGAGCTGACATGAAATTATGCCATGAACCATATACTTTGAACTGTGACCATGGCATTGAGTTTGCACGACTTTGATATATGTTCTGCAGGTCGGCCAGATGTAGTGAAAATTAGACATGAGTTGAATGAACACTCTTTAAGGGGTAAAAGAGATACAGAGCGGTCAAGATATATATAGCTCAAGCCTTCTGAACTTAAATTGTGACATTGACCTTGAGCTGGTACTCCTGCGTTCTGCACGTCGTTTCGACATGGTGAACATTTGACTCGAGTTTGCAGGAGTTTGAAAGATTCGAAGCGGACGCAAAATTCATGGCTCCAACCTTTGACCATAAACTTATAACCTTAAGACAGAGCACCCCTACAATATGGGTTCTGCACTCAATCTTGAAGTAGTGAATATTTGACCCAATGTACATAGAAGTGGGTGTAGGATGTAAAAAACCACAACATATGCAGCTCTATACTTTTGACCTTGAACTCTGACTCTAAATTTTATCCGGAGCGCTTCGTCGCTTGGTGGTGATCATTTTACCAGAGTTTCATTAACATCCTTCAGGTGTTTTTTTTAAATACAGATCGGACACACACGTATGGCAGACAAGTAGACAGACAATAACCGCACTTAAACTATATATCCAGCTGCATAGCATTGGGGAAAACAAACTACGTAAGATTAATTCTTGTGGGTGATTAGGAATGAAAATAAAGAAATAAAAGAAAAGGAAAGGTTATACTCACATAATGAAACCGTTTTGAAAATACATTTTATACTAGATTCAGTGAAGAGAAAGAATGATTTTAAAATAATTGTTTAAATTGTATGGCATAACTGGCAAGGGGAAAATTGTTACCAAACCAAAGCAGGATAAACCAAACCAAACAAAAAACAGTAGTCGCATGTGCACAAAGGTGTAACGGTCTGTAGACAGGGCATTCCGTGGAAAGGGGTCGAGGCCCCACATTACCCTCGTTATAGTTGTACTCCCTTTGCCTGGCCTTATCTGGGGTCGTTGTTAAATGGGGAGCAGTAGTACCTGGTTTGGTGTCCTTGGCCGGGCTCTGCGCTTCCGTCGACCTATAACATTGATAGTGATGAAGTAACCTTACTGCAATTTGAGGTTAGCTAACGATAGCATATTAGACAGGAATCATTTGCTGGTTCAACTAAATTATGTCACTTTTTCTGTAGTCCGTTCCGGCGATGTGTTATATTTTACACGCTTAAAGTGTGCATATGCAAAATATAAAAACAAAGATAGCTACTTTCAATCGTAACTGTGAGTTTGGTTTGTAGTCACCAAGTCGGTCAAGTGGGTTTCCTCCGGGTACTCCGGCTTCCCCAACAACACAAGACCACACTCTCGCAAAAAATCGTGCAACGAGAGTGATTAATATAAGTTGCATTTAATAGCTTGTTTAACAATCGTTGTAAAATTAAATAAGTTTAAACTAACCGTAACTGCATCATTCGGAACTCCTCGGCCATTTTTTCAAAAACAACCTCGGATGTATGCAGGTACATCTGTTGAAGTAGTCCGTATTTTTTTGAATAAAAGCATTAATTAAATGTAGTGTTTAAGAGTTGTATTCATTGCTCTCAGTTTAAATTGATTGACAGTGAAGTGTATTATTGCAAACATAATTACGATTCCCAAGAGTTAAGTCATAAATTTTAACTACTAAATAAGATTACTACGCGATCTATTTGCAGCGGACTTAAATGTACCACTTTTTAAGTATGTAAACCGTCCATATACATCCGAGGTTGTTTTTGAAAAAAATGGCCGAGGAGCTCCGAATGTAACTGCATATGCCATCTGTCTAGTGAGGTTATGTAGTTAGACCTTTACATGTACACCTTTAACCAGGGTTTGCTACTGGGCTTGTTTTTGTATATTCAATTATTTCAACGCTATTCTAGTATTTTGTTTTTGTATAAGTCATCTGGGGAATGGCTCTTTTTTTACTGTATAACGTTGATTCCCATAGATTAATCATTATGAGGGACTAAGGATTATAAGGTCTGATCGATAAACTAATAAAGGTACCATTCTCAACTTGAACGTCATTTTGTTAGTAAACTATTCCTTGTGTGAATTGACTTGGTAACAATAGTTTGCCGATCGTCGACGACTTGTTTTACGAATGGAAAAATTCTTTTTTTTGACTGATAGTTTGGCGAAAAATATGTCCCAATGTTTAATGTTTAACAAAAATATATATTTATTTAAGATTCTTTAGCTTGCTTTCAAATTCAAGTTGACGCTGCAATCTTATGAACGTATTTAGATAAAGTGGACTTTTGATATGTCCAATTTTGTAATCTCGGCGCAATAATTATTTCAACATGTCATATCAAAACGAAGATCTGACTATACCTGACTTCAATTTGCGGTACTCTATGTATGTAGACCTGCGGTCAACAACGTTAAAATCACACATGCAAAAATATTATCTAGCAATAACCATCTGGGTACGACACGCCGTGTAGCAAACAAAGGTGCCTAGGTCAGATGTAATAAATAATTTGTTTTGCCTTTCCCGACCGACTCACAAACATATCCCCTTCATTAGGATGGTAATTATTTGTCAGTATAAATAATCTGTTCTCGTCAATAAACAACAACAGACACCAAAACACGCATCCCCTCCCAGGCTTCAAAGTATGGGTCGGGTAAGGCCACACAAACTCACCTTTCCCTCCCACGCTTCAAAGTATGGGTCGTGTCAGGCCACATAAACTCACCTTTCCCTCCCACGCCTTAAAATATTGATCGGGTAAGGCCACACAAACACAAATTCCCGCCCACGCCTCAAAATATTGATCGGGTAAGGCCACACAAACACAACTTCCCGCCCAAGCCTCAAAATATGGGTCGGATAAGGCCACACAAACTCACATTCCCTCCCAGGTCTCAAAATGTGGGTCGGATAAGACCACACAAACTCACATTCCCTCCCACGCCTCAAAGTATTGGTCGAGTAAGGCCACACAAACTCACATTCCCTCCCACGCCTAAAAATGTGGACCGAGTAAGGCCACACAAGCGCACATAGCTACCCACGCCACAAAATGTGGATTGGGTAAGGCCACACAAACTCACATAGCTACCCACTTTCAAAATGTGGGTCGAATGAGGCTACACAAACGCACATAGCTACCTATGCCACAAATGTGGGCCAGGTAAGGTCACACAAACGCACAAGGCTAACAACGCCTCAAAATGTGGGTTGCATAAGGCCACACAAACGCACATAGCTACCCACGCCTCAAAATGCGGGTCGGATAAGGCCACACAACGCACAAAGCTACCCACGCCTCAAGATATGGGTCAGGTAGGGCCACACAACGCACATACCTACCTACGCCTCAAAATGTGGGTTAGATAGGGCCACACAAACTCAAAAAGCTACCCACGTTTCAAAATGTGGGTCGGATAAGGCCACACAATCGCACATAGCTACCTACGCCTCAAGATATGGGTCAGGTAGGGCCACAAAAACTCACATACCTACCTACGCCTCAAAATGTGGGTTAGATAGGGCCACACAAACTCAAAAAGCTACCCACGTTTCAAACTGTGGGTCGGATAAGGCCACACAATCGCACATAGCTACCTACGCCACAAATGTGGGTTAGGTCAGGTCACACAAACGCACAAATCCACCAACGCCTCAAAAGGTGGGTCGGATAAAACCACACAAACTCAAATAGCTACCCACGCCTCAAAATCTGGGTCGGATAAGGCCACACAAACGCACATAGCTACCCACGCCTCAAGATATGGGTCAGGTAGGGCCACACACACTCACCTACCTACCTACGCCTCAAAATGTGGGTAAGGTAGGGCCACACAAACTCACATAGCTACCCACTTTCAAAATGTGGGTCAAATAAGGCTACACAAACGCACATAGCTACCTACGCCACAAATGTGGGTCAGGTAAGGTCACACAAACGCACAAAGCTAACAACGCCTCAAAATGTGGGTCGGATAAGGCCACACAAACTCACATAGCAACCCGTGCCTCAGAATGTGGGTCGGATAAGGCCACACAACGCACATAGCTACCTACGCCTAAAAATGTGGGTCGAATAAGGCCACACTACTCACATAGCTATCTACGCCTCAAAATGTGGGTCACATAAGGCCACACAACGCACATAGCTACCTACGCCTCAAAATGTTGGTCGAATAAGGCCACACAAACGCATATAGCTACCCACGCCTCAAGATATGGGTCAGGTAGGGCCACACAAACTCACATACCTACCTAGGCCTTAAAATGTGGGTTAGGTAGGGCCACACAAACTCACATAGCTACCCATGTTTCAAAATGTAGGTCGGATAAGGCCACACAAACGCACATAATTACCTACGCCACAAATGTGGGTCAGGTAAGGTCACACAAACGCACAAAGCTACCAACGCCTCAAAATGTGGGTCGGATAAGGCCACACAAACTCACATACCTACTTACGCCTCAAAATGTGAATTAGATAGGGCCACACAAACTCAAATAGCTACCCACGTTTCAAAGTGTAAGTCGGATAAGGCCACACAATCGCACATAGCTACCTACGCCTCAAAATGTGGGTCGCATAAGGCCACACAACGCACATAGCTACCAACGCCTCAAGATATGGGTCGGATAAGGCCGCACAAACGCACATAGCTACCCACGCCTCAAGATATGGGTCAGGTAGGGCCACACAAACTCACATACCTACCTACGCCTCAAAATGTGGGTTAGGTTGGGCCACACAAACTCACATAGCTACCTACGTTTCAAAATGTGGGTCGGATAAGGCCACACAAACGCACATAGCTACCTACGCCACAAATGTGGGTCAGGTAAGGTCACACATACGCACAAAGCTACCAACGCCTCAAAATGTGGGTCGGATAAGGCCACACAAACTCACATAGCTACCCACGCCTCTGAATGTGGGTCGGATAAGGCTACACTAACTCACATAGCTACATACGCCTCAATATGTGGGTCAGGTAGGGCCATTCAAAACACATACCTACTCACGCCTTAAAATGTGGTTCGGGTTAAGCCACACAAACGCACATAGCTACCCACGCCTGAACATGTTGGAAGGGTAGGTTCACACAAACCCACATAGCTACCCACGCCTCAACATGTGGGAAAGGTAGGTTCACACATACGCACATAGCTGCCCACGCCTCAACATGTGGAAAGGGTAGGTTCACACATACGCACATAGCTACCCACGCCTCAACATGTGGGAAGGGTAGGTTCACACATACGCACATAGTTTCCCACGCCTCAACAAGTGGGTATGGTAAGGCCGCAGAAACACACACATCTACCCACGCCTCAAAGTATTGGTCAGGTTAGACCACTCAAGCTGTTTAATAACTATCGTCTTATGACTTGTTTGTTTGCAACTGCAAGTTTTTTTAAGAAAAAAATGACAAATCGAACAGCATCACTTAAACTCACATTAAGCATAAATACAATCGTACATCCATTTACTGTACAATGAAACGGGGCATGTTCAAACAAACTGCAATAGCAAACAAAATGGACCTATGTACCTTAGCTTGTTCAATGGCTCAGTGACTCCAATAATAACTGCGTATGAACATTTCAGAAGTACTTGGTCACATTTCAGGTATGTCTATCAGTACATGTAAACGTAAATGTGCTAAAGAAAACGCTAGAAGAACTGTCAAGAAATGCGGTCAATTGCCAATAAAGGAATATCACTTGGTACAATGACTTTTGCTCAAAGAAACAAGTGATGAATGCTTTTCAGGGAAAACTAAAATCAGGTGATATATGTGCATTCGGAACTCCTCGGCCATTTTTTTCAAAAACAACCTCGGATGTATTTGGACGGTTTACATACTCAAAAAGTGGTACGTTTAAGTCCGCTGCAAGTGGAACGCGTAGTAATCTTATTTAGCAGTTAAACTTTAGGACTTAACTCTTGGGAATCTTAATTATGTTTGCAATAAAACACTTCACTGGCAATCAATTTTAACTGAGATCAATAAATACAACTCTTAAACACTACATTTAATTAATGATATTATTAAAACAATTATGAACTACTTCAACTGATGTACCGGCATACATCCGAGGTTGTTTTCGATAAGATGGCCGAGGAGTTCCGAATGGATATATGTGTAATGGTTAGTGGATGTATTCTCCAAACAGTAGTTGTGGTCGCCTTACCCTACCCACATACGATTAACTACAACATGCACAGCTAGACTCGTAGCTGCCTATACGCGGCTGAATCCAAATGATTCTGACAACAACAAAATCAGCCATCTGCCGAGTAAAGGGTTTATTTGTTGATATATGATCCTAAAACCGTCCATTTTCCAGTCCTAAATAAAGCACCACAGAATGCCCTGAATGCACCATTGTTTTTAATAATTTCCGGGGGGATACCCCCGAACCCCAATCACAATTATGAATCCATATGATAAGAGGGCTAACTACGCTACTGGCAGCAGCGGGGAAACGTAATTGTGCCTTTGGGGTGATTGCTGGGAACGATAAGCAGGCTATATAGATATCATTTTGTATTAATATGCAATAAAAAAAAAAAATCAGATGATATGTGTCATGCACATAGTATGCAAACATTTGTTATTCCACATGATACGAATTAGAACGTGCACATCAGCGGAGAAACATATTGCCTTAGAGCGCAAATGCTTCGAGAGATAAATAAGCTATATGGGTTTAATATATTATTCACATGCAATCAAAAATAAAAAAAGTCTGCAAATGTGCCCTAAAGAATGTTTTATTAATCGTAAACATTATTTGAATGACATACCTTTCGACCTTTTCTTATTTAAATGACACTCAGTGGTATCTTTACACTGGCGTTTACTAAGTTTAAATAAATGAACATGGTAGGGAAAATGCATACCCTCCGTTAGCTGGCTTCGTGACTGGTTGACTACGTCCTTCCACTGAAAAATACATGATAAGGTTTATGCCAAAGATAAATATATTACATGTTTATAAATATTTATCAAGAATACCAGCATACTGAAAAACATCATCTAATGAAAAGTAGTAATGCTTATTAAATGTTTCATATACTTTATGGTCAGTTTGCATTATTTAGCGTTTATCCAGATTAATTTACCTGGTGTACATGTATACAACCGCCGTTCGTTGCACGTGAGGCTGGCCTTGACATTCCGTGACGTCACTGACAGACACCACTTCGGTTGTAGGCTTTTAAAACTGGACACGTCTAAAATTGAGAAGATGAGAAAAATAAACGTTTCCATTGAGAGTGATCTAGTGTTGTACTTGGCCACCAGAAACCCAAGTGGTCGTGAATTATCGCTATGGGGGAACCCGATTTATACCCGCTAGAATATGTATTCAAAACTACGCTTAAACAAATGTGTAGTATACAAAGACTAGTACTATTAGCTCAGAAGAGAAAGTGATTCATTTGAACAACGTATATCACGTTCGTAATGTTAAATATACAGTGGCGATTGACGAAGCTGAAATGAGTCAGCCATTCGAAGTTTCAAATGCTCATACAACTCTAACACTATAACGAGTTGCTGCGAGTTCAATACTCGCCTCTGGTCGTATATAATCTAAGATATATTGCCAGTCGAACTTCTATCCTTGTTTCTCGCGTATTGTTGACCCCTATTGCATTCTAAACTATATGTTCATAGCGTTATGAAATGAAGTGAACGTCAAGATATGATTTTAAAGCGTTCAAAGCTCAAAAACATAACATGAGAAGAAAGAAAATGCATAGTGTGGAAAGGACAGGGACTAGGCGGATAAAAATACCGCTATTATATGTAACTTACTTAAATAGGTATCAATATCAGTCCGGACGCGACTGAAGTCAACCCAGAGTTCATCATAGTCACCGTACAGCTTCCGGCGCTCAAGAATGTCCGCCCCTATTAGCTCGTGGTCGGTTATGTTCCGACACGCTTTCCGAGCACCTGCCGTTGACAGATAATCGGTCGGCTCCTTAAAGAAGAGCATGTCCAAGTCCTGTTCCCTCTTCTGGACTAAAACAGTTAAAATTTGATTTCGAAAACATCTCCAAGCAAAAATCACTTAACTAAAAAGACGCACCGTATCCGAGAAAAGGTTTATTGCGATTGAACATCGGTGCGATGAACCTGATGAAGAGTTTGTTGATGTGCAACAAGTAAAATGTGGATTCCAGTTTTATGAAATGACTGAGGAGAGTTTATTGACGTGGTGTGAGTGAAGAGAGGAGTTCGTTGACGTGATACGAGTGAAGAGAGAAGTTCATTGACGTGATATGAGTGAAGAGTGAAAAGAGGCGTTTATTGACGTGGTGTGAGTGAAGGGAAGAGTTCATTGACGTGATATGAGTGAAGGGAGGAGTTCATTGACGTGAAAAGAGTGCAAAGAGGCGTTCATTGGCGTGATTGATATGAGGGAAGAGAGGAGTTCATTGACGTGATATGAGGTAGAGAGGCGTTCATTGGCGTTATATGAAGGAAGAGAGGAGTTTATTGGCGTGATATAGGTGAGGAGAGGAGTTCATTGACGTGATATGAAGGAAGAGAGGAGTTCATTGGCGTGATATAGGTGAAAAGAGGAGTTCATTGACGTGATATGAGAGAAGGGAGGAGTTCATTGACGTGATATGAAGGAAGAGGAGTTCATTGGCGTGACATGAGTCAAGAGAGGAGTTCATTGGCGTGATATGGGTGAATAGAGGAGTTCATTGACGTGATATGATTGAAGAGAGGAGATCATTGACGTGATATGAGTGAAAAGAGGCGTTCATTGGCGTGATATGACTGAATAAAGGAGTTCATTGACGTGATATGATTAAAGAGAGGAGTTCATTGACGTAATATGATTAAAGAGAGGAGTTCATTGACGTGATATGAGTGAGGAAGGGAGTTCATTGACGTGATATGATTGAAGAGAGGATTTCATTGACGTGATATGAGTGAAGAGAGGAGTTCATTGACGTTATATGAGTGAATAGAGGAGTTCATTGGCGTTTTATGAGTGAATAAAATAGTTCAATGACGTAATATGATTGAAGAGGAGTTCATTGGCGTGATATGAGTGAATCGAGGAGTTCATTGACGTGATATGAGTGAAGAGAGTAGTTCATTGACGTGATATGAGTGAAAAGAGGAGTTCATTGACGTTATATGAGTGAATAGAGGAGTTCATTGGCGTTATATGAGTGAATAAAATAGTTCAATGACGTAATATGATTGAAGAGGAGTTCATTGGCGTGATAAGAGAGAAGAGAAGAGTTCATTGGCGTAATATGATTGAAGAGAGGAGTTCATTGGCGTGATATGAGTGAAGAGAGGAGTTCATTGACGTGATATGAGTGAAGAGAGGAGTTCATTGACGTGATATGAGTGAAGAGAGGAGTTCATTGACGTGATATGAGTGAGGAAGGGAGTTCATTGACGTGATATGAGTGAAGAGAGGAGTTCATTGGCGTGATATGAGTGAAGAGAGGAGTTCATTGATGTGATATGAGTGAAGAGAGGCGTTCATTGACGTGATATGAGTGAAGGGAAGAGTTCATTGACGTGATATGAGTGAATAGAGGAGTTCATCGGCGTGTTTTGAGTGAAGAGAGAAGAGAGGAGTTCATTTGGCGGGATATGAGTGAAGAGAGGCGTTCATTGACGTGGTGTTAGTGAAGGTAAGAGTTCATCGGGGTGATATGAGTGAAGAGAGGCGTTCATTGACGTGATATTAGTGAAGAGAGGCGTTCAATGACGTGGTGTGAGTGAAGGGAAGAGTTCATTGGCGTGATATGAGTGAAGAGAGGAGTTCATTGGCGTGATATGAGTGAAGAGAGGAGTTCATTGACGTGATATGAGTGAGGAAGGGAGTTCATTGACGTGATATGAGTGAAGAGAGGAGTTCATTGGCGTGATATGAGTGAAGAGAGGAGTTCATTGATGTGGTATGAGTGAAGAGAGGCGTTCATTGACGTGGTGTTAGTGAAGGTAAGAGTTCATCGGGGTGATATGAGTGAAGAGAGGCGTTCATTGACGTGATATTAGTGAAGAGAGGCGTTCAATGACGTGGTGTGAGTGAAGGGAAGAGTTCATTGGCGTGATATGAGTGAAGAGAGGCGTTCATTGACGTAATATAAGTGAAGAGAGGCGTCAATGACGTGGTGTGAGTGAAAGGAAGAGTTTATTGGCGTGATATGAGAGAAAAGAGGCGTTCATTGACGTGGTGTGAGTGAAGTGAACAGTTCATTGGCGTGATATGAGTAAAGAGAGGCATTCATTGACGTGATATAAGTGAAGAGAGGCGTTCATTGACGTGGTGTGAGTGAAGGGAAGAGTTTATTGGCGTGATATGAGTGGGGAGAGGCGTTCATTGACGTGGTGTGAGTGAATGGAAGAGTTCATTGGCGTAATATGAGTGAATAGAGAAGTTCATTGACGTGGTGTAAGTGAAGGGAATAGTTTATTGGCGTGATATGAGTGAAGAGAGGAGTTCATTGGCGTGATATGAGTAAAGAGAGGAGTTCATTGGCGTTATATGAGTGAAGAGAGGAGTTCATTGGCGTGATATGAGTGAAGAGAGGAGTTCATTGGAGTGATATGAGTGAAGAGATGAGTTCATTGACGTGATATGAGTGAAGAGAGGCGTTCATTGGCGTTATATGAGTGAAGAGTGAGGAGAGGAGTTCATTGACGTGATATGAGTGAAGAGATGAGTTCATTGACGTAATATGAGTGAAGAGAGGAGTTCATTGACGTTATATGAGTGAAGAGAAGAGTTCATTGGCGTTATATGAGTGAAGAGTGGAGTTCATTGGCGTTATATGAGTGAAGAGAGTAGTTCATTGGCGTGATGTGAGTGAAAAGAGGAGTTCATTGACGTGATATAAGTGAATAAAGGAGTTCATTGACGTGATATGAGTGAATAGAGGAGTTCATTGGCGTTATATGAGTGAAGAGTGGAGTTCATTGGCGTTATATGAGTGAAGAGAGGAGTTCATTGACGTGATATGAGTGAGGAAGGGAGTTCAATGGCGTGATATGAGTGAAGAAAAGAGTTCATTGACGTGATATGAGTGAAGAGAGGCGTTCATTGACGTGATATGAGTGAAGGGAAGAGTTCATTGAAGTGATATGAGTGAATAGAGGAGTTCATTGGCGTGTTTTGAGTGAAGAGAGGCGTTCATTGACGTGGTGTTAGTGAAGGGAAGAGTTTATTGGCGTGATATGAGAGAGGAGAGGCGTTCATTGACGTGGTGTGAGTGAAGGGAAGAGTTCATTGGCGTGATATGAGTGAATGGAGGCGTTCATTGACGTGATATGAGTGATAAGAGGCGTTCATTGGCGTTATATGAGTGAAGAGTGAGGAGAGGAGTTCATTGGCGTTATATGAGTGAATAGAGGAGTTCATTGGCGTGTTATGAGTGAAGAGAGAAGAGAGGAGTTCATTGACGTGATATGAGTGAGGAGAGGCGTTCATTGACATGATATGTATGAAGAGAGGAGTTCATTGGCGTCACATGAGTGAAGAAAAGAATTCATTGACGTGATATGAGTGAAGAGTGAAGTTCATTGACGTGATATGAGTGAAGGAAAGTGTATATTGACGTGATTTGAAGGAAGGGAGGAGTTCATTGACGTGATATGAGTGATGAGAGGAGTTCATCGACGTGATATGAGTGTAGAGAGGAGTTCATTGGCGTGATATGAGTGAAGGGAAGATTTCATTGACGTGATATGAGTGAAGGGAGGAGTTTATTGACGTGATATGATTGAAAGGAAAAGTTCATTGACGTGATATGAGGGAAGGGAGGAGTTCATTGACGTGATATGAGAGAAGAGTGAAGAGATGAGTTCGTTGACGTGATATGAGTGAAGAGTAAAGAGAGGCGTTCATTGACGTGGTGTGAGTGAAGAGTGAAGAGTGGAGTTCATTGACGTGATATGAGTGAAGAGAGAATAGACGAGTTCATTGACGTGATATGAGTGAAGAGTGAAGAGTGGAGTATATTGACGTGATATGAATGAAGGGAGGAGTTTATTGACGTGATATGAGTGAAAGGAAAAGTTCATTTACGTGATATGAGTGAAGGGAAGAGTTTATTGACGTGATATGAGTTAAAGGAGGAGTTCATTGACGTGATATGAGTTAAGAGTGAAGAGAGGAGTTCATTGACGTGATATGAGTGAAGAGTGAATAGAGGAGTTTATTGACGTGATATGAGTGAGGAGAGGAGTTCATTGACGTGATATGAGTGAAGGGAAGAGTTCATTGACGTGATATGAGTGAGGAGAGGAGTTCATTCACGTTATATGAGTGAATAGAGGAGTTCATTAGCGTGATATGAGTGAAGAGTGGAGTTCATTGACGTGATATAAGTGAATGGTAGAGTTCATTGACGTGATATGAGTGAGGAGAGGAGTTCATGGACGTGATATGAGTGAATGGAGTTGTTCATTGACGTGATATGAGGGAAGGGAGGAGTTAATTGACGTGATATGAGGGAGGAGAGGAGTTCATTGTCGCGATATGCGTGAAGAGAGGCGTTCATTGACGTGATATGAGTGAAAAGAGGAGTTCATTGACGTGATATGAGTGAAAAGAGGAGTTCATTGACGTGATATGAGTGAATGGAGGAGTTCAGTGGCGTTATATGAAGATTGACGTGATATTAGTATAATGGGGCGCTAATTAATGTAAATTAGTAAATATCAGCGTTCAGTGATGTGAAATTAGTAAAGCGATTTACACAAGAAGTATTAAACAAGCTCATTTGAAAATTGATATTCCCCTCAGAGGAACTGAACCAAACATTGTAAGACTCAAATTTGGGCAAAATTCCCAAAATAGTACTGTTTTATTTGTTCACTTAAATATAAGAGTTGCTATTGTTAGCTCAGAATTTCTTTGAAGTATTGATTGCTATTCACTTTATTAATTTAAATTCCGTTTGATATCACTTCAGAAGGACACATCCAATTATAATAATATCACCACTTAAAGGGCAAGAACTCTGATGGTACTGGTCCAATGTAGACGACACACGTAGTACATGCATGACGACATTAAGGTGGTACACACTTCATGGATTTTTTACTAGGTTTTGACAATAAATTATATAAATGGTTCCCAATGGGCCTCTTTCATTAATTAAATGGCAATAACTCGTGTGTTACTGACCAAATTAACACAAACCATACCCATGCACAATCACACTTATGTTATACATATTTCTTTGAAGTTTCAATTATTTCTGTACTTAAGCTACTAAGTAAGAGTCCCGGATCGGTATTTTTTAATCTTTTTTATGATTTAAAGGGCAATAAATCGTGTGATACTGGCCAGATAAAGACAAATCTTGTGCTTGCACTCACACACTTCAGTTATACCTACTACACATAAGTTTCAATCATTAAGCTTTTTTCATAAATTCTCCTTTGACGTACATCAAACGTTAACAAACATGGCGCATAACCACTTATGCTTTGCATCTTAAAGCTGCACTGTCACAGATTGAACGTTTTGACAACTTTTTTAAAATTTGTCTTGGAACGAGCAAATTTATGCGAAAAATCATGGAAACCAGTGATATAAGACTGCTGACAAAAAGTCAGATCGCAGCTTTTCATATTTAAGGTCGAAAATTGATAACGCTTTAAGCCATAAAACATAAATTTTGGAACGGAAATATGAAAATCTGCGATCTGATCTTTTGTCAGCAGCCTTATATCACTGGTTTGCAGATATTTACGCAAAAATTGACTCATTCCATGACAAAAAACAAAACGGTAAATCTGTGAGAGTGCAGCTTTAAACTCAGACTCAGAACGGTAGACCGTATCATATGGACCCATTTGTTGTATTATGTCGTTTATAGTGGGACGAGCAGTCTTCACTTACAGTCCTGGCAGATGTATCCTCTGTCCAGCTCACACTGACTGGTCATCAGCTTCTTACTGCCCACGTTCTTGTTGTTGACCAACACCGCGCACTGACCGACGTCATCTTTTCCCGGCTCTCTTAGGATAGACAGAGATCCGTCTGATGCTGGGAATGATATGAACATATGAACTAAATAACGACGTATAACCAAGTAGTGCACACACTTAGTTGGCTAGCACGAGGCATTGGCTAACATCGTTCTCCCCGGACTCTTAAAGAATGGAGAGCACATCATCTAACGCTGAAAATAATAAACACGTAGGTAATTAAAATTAGAGATGTTGCGAAATACGACGCATTCGTTTTACTGTGCGTGTAGACACACGTTCATGGAAAAGTTTGAAAGTCCTCGCGATTTTTTTCTTTAAACTTGTACTTGAAGTTTCGCTGTTTCCGACAGTGTATAAAGATGCATGTCCAGAACTCATAGAATATTGTACTATTTAAACGGTTTTGATTTTTTCTTACTTTTTTGTATACAATCGTAAGTTACATTTGAATCCAATCTGACATCGATAAGGCGCCACCTTAAAGTTCACGTGATCCATCAATAAGGACCATCGGACTAGTACGCAGAAGCAGACGAAATATTATACATAGAAAACAGCGCATTACACTACTGTTGATAAGTGCTATTTGTCGAGGGGCATGGTGGATAGCAACGGGCAACTGATAAGCCCTGTAATATCTGGACACTGATTGGTCAGCCGGGTTCGATCAGTTGGATTGACTGGCAGGCCGCGTGATGCTAGTTTGCCCTCGAAATCATAAGTCACACCGTTGAAATCTTGAACTTGGTCGAACTTAAAGAGAGCGCGGTCGCATATGTTAATCAAGAAGTAAACAATTTTTATCATGCTCCTAAACCTAGGTTACTTAAACAAAACGTTAATTGCAAGTTCAAATTTGTCATAAAATCATTGTTCGCATTGTGGAAATTTTATAATGCCGGGTCAAAATAAAATAAAATAAATCATCAAATTGTAAGTCACAATCTCGAGCATTTGAAATCAAACATCGCGAATTCGCTTTTCTTTACTCGTGTGTTTGTCATTGAATGTCGTTCTCGTAATCGTGTAGTTCAAAACCAAAACAGTAAGTGTAAATAGGTCAAGGTGAAGAGGATCGTTTTGTATATCAAAACTATGATATCTACGTACGTATAAGAATTCCAATAGGAGATAATATTACAATTACAATGACAAATGTGGTTCGACAACGGAAACGCCCTTAAATATATAGTGAACAAACGGTTCGCATTCTCGTACACCAGAGCAATGATGCTATGCGTACAATTAAGATCTATCATTGTCAAACCTCTTGGGCTGTTTCCAATAAACAACTTAGATTTAACCTCAAATAAAGAGTACAATGAATCTGAGAGTTTTGATTGGCCTGTAAAAGTAGTAAGCCAATGAAATGACTGGAATCACTCAGGCATGACATTAAGGATAATGATAAGAATCATATATGACGGTTGACTGATAGGTTATATATATCCAAGGTACTGCGTATATTCAGCGGGTTACCTCCCTTGATGGCGGTTAGCGTCCCTGTGAAAAGAGACCAGCATGCCGACGGAGACACCCGAGTCATGTGTTAAACCAATGTTTATAATTCACCGTCGGGGATACGTTTGATGGTACCCGACAGCGACGCTTAACTTTGGTTATCTAAGATAACTTCAGGATCTACATAATCCCTAAACTCACCAGTTGTGTACATATTCCAGAGTTTGCCGTCAGCGGCCCCGCAGTACCGGTTATCGTCGCCGGGACAGGAAGCGGAGCATTTCGTCGGCGAAACTCGCGGAACCACGGTGTTCTGTTGGAGACAGGCACACGTGTCTCCCTGTCGAAATATAAATAGTATCGAGCCAGATACAAAAATGTTGATGCTCAGAACATCGCTGATTGATCAATAAATTACAAATAAATCGACCAATCAGTCAATACACCGTATGGTCGATACTTCGGCGAAAAAAACAGTTTAACTTACTGTAAGAATGAAGGTGTTTGTCAGCAGGCTGCAGTGCTGAACACACAACTGTGGGGAGTTAGACGTCAGCCACACCTTGTGCAGAACTGCTGGATTGGTCTCCTCCGCGAGTACACAACCTGAATATAAAAAGGGTTTAGATATGTATATAACCTGTCCTGTGTGCTTGTTTGTTAGTCGGAAGACGAGTTAGGGGCTCGGAGGCCGAGTAAGGGGTCGGAAGCTAGTCGGAAACAGAGTGAGGGGGTCGGAAGCAAGTCTGTAGCCGAGGAAGGGGGTCGGAGTCGGGTCGGAAGCCAAGGAAGGTGGTCGGAGGCCGGTTGGAAGACGAGTTAGGGGTTCGGAAGCCGAGTAAGGGGGTCGGAAACTAGTCGGAAACAGAGTAAGGGGGTCGGAAGCAAGTCTGTAACCGAGGAAGGGGGTCGGAGTCGGGTCGGAAGCCGAGGAAGGGGGTCGGAAGCCAGTTGGATGGGGGTCGGATGCCTTTCGGAAGCCGAGTAAGAGGGTCGGAGGCCGAGTAAGGGAATCAAAGGCCGAGTAAAAGGATCGGAAGACGAGTAAGGGTTGGAAGCCAAGTAAGGGGGTCGGAAGCCGGTCGGAAGCCAGGGAAGGGGGTCGGATGCCGGTCGGAAGCCGAGTAAGAGGGTCGGAGGCCGAGTAAGGGAATCAAAGGCCGAGTAATAGGATCGGAAGCCGAGTAAGGGTTGGAAGCCAAGTAAGGGGGTCGGAAGCCGGTGTTAGGGGTCGGAAGCAAATGTAAGGGGGCGGAAAGCCGTTGTACTGGCGTCGGAAACCATTGTAAGGGGTCGGAAACCGAGTAAAGGGGTCTGAAGCCGGTGTAAGGGGGTCGGAAGCCGGTGTAAGGGGTCGGAAGCCGGTGTAAGGGTGTCGGTAGCCAGTCTAAAGCCGAGGAAGGGGGTCTTAAGCCGAGTAAGAGGATCGGAAGCCGAGTAAGGGGTCGAAAGCCGGTCGGAAGCTGAGTAAGGGGGCGACAGCCGGTCGGAAGCCGAGTAAGGGGTCGAAAGCCGGTCCGAAGCCGAGTAAGTGGTCGAAAGCTGGTCGGAAGCCGAGTAAGGGGGCGACAGCCGGTGTTGGGGAGGGGGGGCGGAACCCCGTCGGAAGCCGAGGAAGGGGTCGAAAGCCGGTCGGAAGCCGAGAAAGGGGGCGACAGCCTGGGTAAGGGGTTGGGGACGGAACCCCGTCGGAAGCCGAGGAAGGGGTCGGCAAACGAGTAAGGGGGTCGGAAGTCGAATTTAGCATAGTGCATAATCATCTATGCAGTGTAATACGGTCGTACACCACTCTGCCGACGTCACGTTAGCAGAATTATTGCGTGATGTTTAAATGACGTCATAAAACCAAAAAAGTGCGTCATTCTGTTTGATTTTAAACTAGTATTGTATATAATAAAAAAAAAAGTATTTCGCACTGCGTTGTGATCCAGAATGTCGTATTCGATTCCATGATTTTTTCCAGATTTTCTGACACAGTTCAACTAGAAAACAACTTTTTTTCAATTGATCTATATTTGCTGCCAATGACAAGCCATGTTCCTAATGCGTGTTGTTCTTTTGTAATGTGGAGTAGCATGTGATGTTTAATCTAGTATGTGGTGTCCGGTTATTGTTAAAATTTAAAATTGTCTAGCTTATCTTGTCTGGGATATATATAGAACATTTTGATGAGGACAAAATTGTTCAACTCGTGAGTATAAGCTGCTTTTTGTTAGTATTGTTTTTGTGATGTAAAGATGAAAATTAGTTTGTCTGGAAGAAAAAGCCGTTAGCTGAAAGGAAGACATATGTGGTCATAAAACTCAATGAAATCAAATTATAAGGGCAAAAACCATATAATTCTACATGCAATGGGTTTCTGTGAGCATACCAATGTTTGTGGTGTATTATTAGGGAGCAATATGCTTTAAAATTACATTGTCCACGAAACTGGCTGTTAATGGCCAAATAGCCACATGAGGGTTTTCTGAGAGAAGCTGCCTAGGAAATATAATTTTACAAGATAGCAGTATTAAGAAGGTTGTTATACGTTACGGGGTTAGTAGGTGACCCGATATAGGATATACGGGGCAAAGGAAACTATATCGGGTGAGAGCGAACCTACTAACCCCGTAACGTATATATCACGTCGTCAACCTCTTTACATGTTTCATTTTTTCATTTAAATATTTATCGGAATCGGAAAATTGACGCCATTTTGATACGATAAAAATTTAATGACCCAATATGGGAAAATATGGGGTCACCGCGTGACCAGTCCTGGACCAATGGCGTTGTGTCATTTATATTGGAGGCGTGATATGTGTATATATATGGGATATATACGGGACTTGTTCTAAGCACATGTAAAACTCTCTTTTATTGTTGGCTTTCCGATGGTTTATAGAGGTACATTAGTGACTTAAAAATATAATACTATTTATTTAACAGTGAAACTATCAGTTTGATATTTATACTGTTTTTAAATTTAAGCCCTTCTCATTTTAACTCTAACAAAAAGTGGATTCTTCTTTTGTTTTAGTGTAAGATCGAAAAATCGTTCATTTCGTGAACACTATAAGTAAGTGTGAAATATAGCTTTTGGTCCTCACTCGGTGAAATGTATTGCGATCTTATTTGAAACAAACAATCATCTTCTATGTACATGTGTTCGATTTGGTGTAGGCTGAATTGAACCATGTGAAAAAAGACAGACATATACTAGTAATACATGTATTTCAGTATGGAACTTAAACAATTTATCAAGGTGTTATCGTTGTTGAAATATGCAAATTATCATTTTCCTACCTACATAAGACTTCATATTTGTATAAATTCAAACAAGATATGTCAACCCTAACTACGAAAAGTTATTCAGTTTCAACATTTTTTTTCTACGTTTAGTAACAGTGACCACGAGAGAGGGGCATGGTACAAATTCATTCAAGGGCGACTCCCAGAAACTTACCATGAGACCAAATCCACGGTGAAAAGAAGCTTCCGAGCCAAAACGGCCCGAGTGTCAGGTTTCCCCCGCGGGAGAGGCGGGCCGCGAATTCATTGTTGTCAAGGGAGGCGTGGAAGTGGGCGGGGGAGGTGAGGGCGGCTCCAAGGGACTCACAAGCGGATTCTGCCTCCAACCACGTGTTTCCACAGTCGCTCACAAATACTCCTCCAACCAACTCTGTAGGAAAGAAGAGGGGAAAAAACTTTTAAAGGCGCACTGTATTGCAAAATATATGTTTTCGATTTGTTTTTACTTTATTTTAACGCTTTATCGTGTTAACTTATTTGATTTAAATGATCAAAACATGAAAATGCACATGTTTTGGATACAGATTAAACATATATGCGATAATTTGGCGCTTCTTTAACAGGGGAATATGAGGCTACGTAGCTATAAATTCAAAACAACATTTATAAATGTAAATATTTTCTATCTGTGCCTGAATCATATGTTTTTTTTTGTTTGTTTCACTATCATTGTATCAACCTATTTTGTGTGCCGTCTAGTAACTCGGGAAAGATAAAATATATCAAAGTGAATATCTGATGTTTTATATGACAAACCTTTTGAAGTGTGAATGTTGTGTGTTTATGTAGACATTAACTAACTGAAATATTGGTACTTAAAGTTGCACTCTCACAGATCGACCGTTCTGACTCATTTTATTTTTTTTGTCTCGGAATCAGCCATTTTTTGTGAAAATGTTTGGAAACCAGCGATGTAAGACTGCTGACAAAAGATCAGATCGCAGGTTTTCATATTGGCGTTCAAAAATTGTTTTTATAGTCTTATGACGAACAGCTCATTTTTCTTTAGCGTTAGTAACGCTTTTAGCCATAAAACAATACATTTCGAACTTAAATATGAAAAGTGCAATCTAATCTTTTGTCGGCAGTGTTATATCACTAGTTTCCAAACATAAATGAAAAAAAAAAGTTCATTCCAAGCCAAAAAAAAAGTGTTAATAAGGTCAATCTGTGAGAGTGCAAGTCCTTTAGGTTTAAATTTAGGAATATATTTTTCATAACAATTAGGGCATACGATATATGTGCCGACAATATTTCATTTTGTCAGAAGGCAATTGTAATAAAATCTTAAATAAATTACTTCAAACAGCAAAACAAGCATTTTGTTAAAATGTATATACGTCTGTTCGTTGCTGTTTAGTCAATATTTGAATCGAACAAATTAGAAAGAAACAAAACAATGTGTGATCGAGAAAGTCAATAATTCAATTGTTTACAGTTTAACTGTTGCACTTTGTAACTTCCTTAAATTTGGTCGGCGCACAAACAGCACGTACAAGATACAATGGAGGAAAATAATGGTATATATGATCATAATCTTTTGATTTCCAAGCCGTTCCCTTATTTTTCTGTCCAACGCATTTTACTTATGAAAAACCATTTACTGATGATTTAGTGATGGGGAAAATATCTCTTGAAAATGGTTTGCTGGTTATTATAACATTCCCTCGTCGAAAACTGCTCTGTGTGGATTTCGTTCAATAAGCGGATTTAGACGGGGGCGTACCCGACCCGCGCCCCCTCTAACTTGTTCAATTTGATTTTACGTCAATATCCGAGAAATAATACGAAAATATTGCACTTGAAATTACTATTTCAGATTTAAAAGAAGGAATGTTTCATTGGAAACCTTCCGAATGACTATTAAAACTATGTATTTTCGTATTGATCAGGAAGGGGCGTACGTTCCTTGTTGCGCTACCAAGGTGCGCCCCTTCTAAGGTCAAATCCTAAATCTGTCCCTGACGTTGAAGTTCTCAAGCTCTTTATATCGTCAACCGTTGTATTTTGATATCAACCGTTGTATTTTGATATCAACCGTTGTATTTTGATATCAACCGTTGTATTTTGATATCAACCGTTTTTTTTTTATATCAACCGTTGTATTTTGATATCAACCGTTGTATTTTAATATCAACCGTTGTATTTTGATATCAACCGTTGTTTTTTTTATATCAACCGTTGTATTTTATATGTTGTATTTCGATATCAACCGTTGTTTTTATATCAACCGTTGTTTTTTATATCAACCGTTGTATTTTGACATCAACAGTTGTATTTCGAGATCAACCTTTGTATTTTAATATCAACCTTAGCATTTCGATATCAGCCGTTGTAGCTCGATATCAACCAATGTATTTCGACCTACCTCCAAAAGTCGAAGAATTTGAACAGCAGACTCCAGCAGGGGAGAAAAAGTTTGTATAACAGGAATGTGTTCCGTAGTTGTCATGGTTACAGTGTTCAAGGTCACGTTCGTCCCCATGGCAACTCACTTGGTCGAGTACATATTGGGGATAACTCTCCTTGTACACTTTGTCTTCGACCCGAGCGTGTCTGAAGTGGTAATCAGTGGCACATGTTTGATTTCGCATTGTTTAAAGATAACAATACAAACCACTTAAAATTCTGCCGGCATGTGGCGTGTGACAAGTTAAAATGGCGATTGTTTTTAAGAGAAGCCTACTGTCTATTTATACAGCATAAGAAAAGTTGAAAAATCAAAAACGAAAACACACAAAATGGTTTTGCCATTTGTAATAAAAAGGCAAACAAGAGACTTTATTTTAAATCTTGACCTTGTCTCTTACTCTGTCCAGAAAAAGCAACGGCCCTTCATTGAAAACATAATAAACGCCTAGGAATCTAGCTGACTATATCACCAACAATCCATGTCAGTCGGAACTCCTCGGCCATTTCCATCGAAAGCAACCCCGTGTGTACGTCGGTACATTAGTTAAGTTGTTCGTAATTTTTTGAATAATAGTATTAATTAATTGTACTGTTTTTACATTCATATAGTATATATCTCAGTTTAAATTGATCGCCAATGAAGTGAATTATTGCAAAAATAATTAAGATTCCCCAAAGTAAAGTCATTAAGTTAAACTTCTAAATTGAAATTACGCGATCTACTTGCAGCGTTGTTATATGTAAAGATTTCTGCCATTGTAGTCCGAGGAAGTTTTTGATGAAAAATGGCCGCGGAGTACTCTCGCGTCTGTATAACTTCTACCTACTCTGGTCAGCCATAGTTAGTAACAGTGGTGCCAATTGAGGGAACCCGCTGTCACAGACCATCCCCAATCCACAGTCCGCTGTACTGTACCACCTTCACCATGACTCTGGTCAGTTACATTTAACAAGTGCACGACCTTTGAATTAACGACTAGGTTACTTACTTGTATCCAAGATGTCTACAGACGACCTCCGCCTCATTGGACCCAAACCCTCGGTCACAAACAACACCCCATACCTCGCCCGGTCTCTGACGAACGTTTACTTGACCTTGACCTTCGCCTTGCCCACCAGTCAGTTGCAGTTCATCTGCGGAGGGAAATATGTTTAAGAGAAATGAAACCCGTGGACTGAACGAATATATTCATACACAGATGAACCGCAATTTGAAAAAATTCAATGTTTATATTTACACCATTAATGGCAGATCTTTACTAAGATGTGTCGTCGACGTTGCATACATTTTACTGCGATAAAAGATCGCATGACCAAATGCAAGCGTCGTTTTATTAAGTATCAGGAGTATTCCGAAAATGCTACTTTCATCGGATTGTTAATGCAAATGAAGGAACATGTGTTCATCTAAGGAAGCGCAAATGGGGATTACATATTGCTTGATATGTCACGTTTTGTGAAAAAAATGCTTCGACATTGTCAATTTTATGCTTTTATCATCGGTGTTTTGACTTCCCTAACATGTAGATACGGAAAGACGGGCGGACGGACTGATTCATCAACAATTGGACTGGGATGAAATAGAATGGACATGGGGAAATTAATCCAGTTTAAACTCGAGAAATATTAATTCATGATCTATGTACGGATGAATTTAAATTGCAGGGGGAACTTCGTTTCTGAATAATATTACAGCAGTTTAAGACAAAATCTTGACTTTTTTAACCTTGAACAAACTAGGATTTCCGATAGAAAATTCCTGATTCGTAGCAATAATTATTGCAATTTAGACAGTTAAGGGGATTCATTTTTGCCTGTTGTATTTATTTGACAAAGGTCTCTCTTTTAGATAAATAATTGGAGATATATCACACTTCATATTACGTTAATGAGTAAATAATTCAACAAAACTACACGAAAATGTTTCTTAATTGTAGCTTCGAGAGATAATTTTCATTTCATGAGAAAGGAGCAAGAAGAAAATAATTATCAGCAAGCCATTGTTGTTGATGTAATGAGATAACAAGGGACTCGATCATGTTTTTGTTTTTTTGGAAAATGCATTTCTTTCTATATGACGAAATAAAGTGTGGCAAAACATTAGAAGTGTAAAACAGTGTGTTTACTATACCAAGTGATAAATCCTACGTCGATAGGCAATATTTTCCTTCGAATGATGACTTAAAACAAAGATAACTTCTATCTCTGCTTTCTATCACAATAGCAATGATATATCTGCTTGTAATTTACTGTAAACTAAAGTAACAAAGACTGGAACCCTTCAGCAAATGTTAATATTTGGTCACGTATCGCCTTTGCAGACCACAATTTTCATAAGCGATAATCAAAGATATCAAAGAATACAATAATTATAAAATAAGTGTTTCATACGCAATACTTGGAAAACTATTTCTCGGTCCAAAAAACACGAGCGAGTACCTTAAAAAGATTCAACATTTGCAAGAATCACGCAGTTTGGGGAGCGGACGAGTTCTTTGTTGTACTAGTTTACAAACACCATTTTTTAATACCCAACAACGTTAAATAAGGGAAGAGTATACGAGGTTATTTATGGTTCTATTTAATTGTATAAGAAAATTATTGCAGCATAATATTAATCAAAATTAATATTAAGAGTTTATTTTAAAAGAAAGATGTATTAATTTTACCTACATGCTTTGGTCTTAAAAGGAGTTGATTTTCAAGTTTTTAAAGCTAAGTAAAGTAAATGTTTCATTTACTTAATAACAAAGTTCATGATTTTTGAGGTATAACTCAAACTCGAGGTATGCTACCTCATTACTTATTAAAAGTGATTTTCCTGTTAGCGCAATGGTTAGCGCACTCGTTTGCAACCAATGCGACCTGGGTTCGATTCCCAGCTTGGGTGCATGTGGTCACCAAGCCGGACAAGTGGATTTCCTCCAGGCATTCCACTTTCCCCTACCTACGCAAGACCACACTTCTGCGTAAAGTCGTGCCAACGAGAAAGACTTAGTTTAAGTTATCATAACTAACTCTACAATTCTTGTTTAATAAATAATATTTAAACTAATCAAACTTAATGTAGAAGTGCACGGGAATGGTATTAGTTTGCCTGATCTGTCATTAATGAAGGGTCGCTGCATGCTAGACATGTTGATGACAACATTTATAAATATAATGTAACACATGCACATGTAATATTTATCATATCTTTATATTTGATGAATGTTTTCCTGCATGACTTGTCACCTGTGAGTTGTGACTGCATATAATTATTTATTAAATGCTTTCCGGTAGAGAGTTATACAGTAAAATAAAATTGATAGTTCCAAACAGTGAAAATATCAATTTGATATTGTTCATTGTTTGACCCATTCTCACGTCCAAATCAAACGTCACCGCACGAAGGCTGAGGTACACTGACCAATGACCTCATTTCCGAGATGATGTTACGTTCGCATACAATTTGACGCACTTTTTCTGACCATAAATTGTCATTTAATTGCCATTTTATGCATATAATGAAAAGATGAAAAAAGTTACTGTGTAATATTGCTAGATATTTCAACTCGTGAACACCAAAAGTGAATATTTCACTCGTTGCTGGGCACTCGTGGAATATAGGGTATACTGCCCAATCAGTGAAATATACTGCGATCTTACACTGAAGCAAACAGTTATCCTGTATCTACGTAATAATAAGTATATTACACAATCGCCGTCCCTGACCGATACTGCTACCTATGGTGATCATAGATAAAATAAGCTGTGAAAATTTTAATGGACTTGTGAATAAATATATGTGAGATAGAGGGCTCAAAATATATCATAATTGAACATTAATGTGTAGTTTTTGCATCACTTTTAAATTGTATGCTTAGCTCATGTTTTCTTGCATGGGTGGTCACCATTGAAATGAGACTGCAGGTTGACATGTATTGAATTGTCCCTTGAGGCTTATCATCCTAGTTCATCGATATAATGATTAGTAAACACATAACGGCAGCTCCGGGAACAATACAAGGAATGCCTGTATATAGTTCCCAGGATAAATACCCGACACCATTATTGTACAGTGGCTTTAATATTGGTAATTATTGCAAATGGTTAATCATTTTGTACCTAAAATTATATCCATCCAGGGGCCGATTTCAATAAGCATCTTAGTAACAATTTTCAACTTAGTGAAACATTGCACACACTTTTTTCTTATTTGAATTTTAAGTAAACGAACAATGTTTGTACACAAAAAATATGAAAACAAGCAAGAAACTGGTCTAAACAATATATGCATATGCATAAATCTGATGAAAAGTAGGGGGTATTTAAAATAACCGTTGTCAAAAATATCGAAATTCCCTTTCAGTTGAAAATATTCACTAAGATGTTTATTGAATACGGCCCCAAGTCCCTTACATGTGTGTACAATACACTAGGATATATCTTTTTCGACACATATTTACACATTTTTCTCAGGGTATATCGAACCACCTTGTATCCCTGTAAAAAACGTTCTTCGGTTTCCTGGATGAAAGAGTATGCCGCCCCATTACGCCCCCACCCTCATCCACACAGCGTCGAGTGAAACAGCCGCTTGCTATTACCCCGATATTCGACTTTATGATTTTGAAATCATCGATTAATATCGTACAGGTATTTGAAGAGAGATCGAATATTACACATAGAAAAATAAAATGATTTAATTGTTCTAGTATTGTGTTCAACAGCTGTATCTAGGAATTTCTAAGGATTTTTCAGTTTCACAGTGACGGTTCAATGTTATTAAAGATATGAAGACCTATTTCCTATCAGAGGATTTATTTTAAACACACGATACTCTTGGCCCAATTTCTCGAACGATTTTTAATCCCATATTAGACGAGATGAAGCTAATCACCTTTTTGTTTTTGTATAAATTGTATTTTCCTATCCCTTTGAAGAGTTTTGAAACTAGAAAGGAAATCATATTAAAAGATGCACCCTTACTCCAAAATAAAATTACCACAATCAAAACAATTGTTTAATATACCAAAAAGGATAAATAGATGTCGACAATGGTTCTTATGAAGTTTATCATGTTTAAATTGAAAGAAAGGTGCAGAAAACAAGGCACTTCTACCTTACGATACGATAGTAGATCGTAGTAAATGTTTTAGCACTCACCAATCATTTAAAATTTTATATAACGTTTTTAGCTATTACATACACGGTTACAATATTGTTATCAGTATTTAATAGTTTTCATAAATGTATTATTAAGTAGTTAAAGGTTATCGCTCAAAATATATGTATGTTATACATGTATACATGTATATGTACCGATTTTAAATAATAGTGTCAGTTTAGATTATCAAGCTTATTTTGGTTTTGAAAAATCAAGTATAAAAATTAACTAAATCAAAAATTAGATACTTAAAACTGGAACGCTAAAGATTTCTTTGAGATATATGGCCCTGTTTTTTTACAATTGTCGGTATTTCATCTATGAAATACATATTTGAAATACATTGTCAATAATGTGTGACTGAATACTATAAGGTTTAAAATGGTACATGAATTGAACTTATCAATACTAGTATAGCTTGAACATGTTTGTTTATGGACACGTACAAATTATACCTGATTAATCATACACAGGTATTAATAGCACAAACCTTCAGGCTTTATAAAAATATCAGGTATAGGATAAATAGTTTTACATTCTGTTTTCTATTTACATCCAACCACGTAATGTTATTTCAATGCTTAAATCACTTAAGCGTACGACATATGAAACGAAAGTATACCCCGTTTTACCTTAAGAAGATAATAGAAAAGAAAAACTTACAACATAAAGCTGTTTGTAATATTCCAAATAAAACCAAAATAATCATGACACATTTAACCGCCATGACCCACATTTCACTATCAAGTTAGATATCCAAAGTGTCTATATATTGTCTTTAAATAATGGGAATGTTAAGTTATTATTATCATCTTAAGGTTTCGTTTCCTCCTTTCAACGACCCACTGGCGAGTATCGCTGTTAAGTGAACGAGTGGGTACAGATTATTGATTCAAGCTTAAGTACTATACGACACGATCGCTGGTAAGCGCTTTTTAAAGCTGCACTCTCACAGATTTACCGTTTTGATTCTTTGTGTAAATATCTGCAAACTAGTGATACAAGACTGCTGACAAAAGATCAGAAAGCAGATTTTCATTTTTTCCGTTTGAAAATTAATGTTTTATGGCTAAAAGCGTTACTAACGGTTTAAGAAAAATGCATAAAACATCAACTTTTGAACTTAAATATGTAAATATGCGATCTGATCTTTTGTCAGCAGTCTTATATCACTGGTTTCCATGTATTTTCGCATAAATTGGCTCGTTCCAATACAAAAAATAAAAAAGTTGTCAAAACGTTTAATCTATGAGAGTGCAGCTTTAAATAACGACTAGCGTGTCCTTGTATGTATTTCATTTGTTTTCATTAACAATCAATTCTTCAAAGAAATTTCTTTCTGAAGTTTCCTTAAAAACCTAGTTCATATAGCAACTGTTTGTTATAAAGGTCGTTCATTTTGACAGTTTCCACCGTGGGTAGAGCTTTAAAAATGAGCGTAAGAGAACACAGCTAACAAATCTGTAACAACCCGACATTTTTAACAAGAATACATGTAAATGGATATCATAATCATGATGATTATCAGGAGGAAAATGAGGAAGAGGAAGATGACTAAGAAATGTATATTGTTATCATACTCGACGTTTGAAAAAAAGTGGTACACTGGTTTGTAAATAAGCACCACTCAGCAGATGGTAGTTTTTGTTATGGATTTTCGGTAGGTGGTAGCCAATGACTTGTCCCTGCAAATAAAACAAGAACTCTTAGGACTATACAAAGTACCCTGGATAGTTTTTCTGTACCAAAAGATAACCCTATGTGTTCAGAGTAGGTAAACGGCCAGGTCCACGTCCAACAGCTATTTGAAACCGTTTTCTTTTGTCTGCTTAAAAGCCTGCATACGGAGTTTGGCACGAAAATAATGTATATACAAAATTAAGAAGGGTTTTAAAAAAGGTCTGCCTACGGACTGTAATGGCTGCATAACGTCTTGACACCGTCCCATCCCCATGTGTGACTTAAAAAAATGAAGCCAAAGGGGGGGGGGGGTACAACATGCCCCCACTCCACCCCTCCCCACCCCTCCCCCATCCCTTCCCCCACCCCACCCCTCCCCCACTGGTTCATGGGATTTCGCCAGAGGAGAAAAGTTTACCCAAAATGCTGCGAGACCTGCGATAAATGACATCTAAAGTGGTCCCACAGCTCTGACTATTTAATATGGTTTCATTTCTCCAGTCTAATCTTATGTAAATTAGAAATTTTATATACTTCATATATCTTAAAAAATCATAAACATGTAAGAATGGTATATTTTAAAGGATGATCAAGACTCGTGGTCCGTTCATTGTTACGAAAGTGTTCTGAGAACAGGACATTTAGTCCAGTATATGTATATATACATATACCACCATGTTCCCCTATATGATTTTTAAATGTCCATGTACATAAAAAAGAGATAGTCTATATGCTTATTTGTATTGTTATTTTATTATCATAAGTATTTGGATAGTACTCCATGGGCGTAGCTAGCCTTCTTTTGATATGGATTCATAATTGTGGCAGGGGGCATGTCCGTCTCAACCGACAACCACACCCGGATTTATTTGAAAACACTGGTGCAAATTGGTGCATTCAATGCGTTCTGTAGTGCTTTATTTAGTACTGGAAAATGAACAGTTTAGAATCATATATTAACAAATAAACCCTTAACTCGGCAGATGGCTGATTTCTTTTGTCAGAATCATGTGGATATAGCTGCGTTCTCGCTATTCAATATTCAATTTGAGTTAATCTTATGTGCCTACGTCATTGACTTCATTCACTCCATTGATCACTTATTAATAACACATAATCCGATTAGCTACATCGTTCTAGGATCTAATTACGACCAATATTGAATACCAGCCCAGTGCCCGTATCCACTAAAGTGATTACGAACGGTCTCAAGTCTAAGTCTGTACTCACACTCACTTATTTCAGACTCAGAAGAGCAGAATCCTTATTTTAAAAACATTTTAAACATGCTATTATAGAAGCAAAAATGCTAAAATTAATGTTGTACCCGTTACAGATACTATGTTCTAAAATCAAACATCGTTTGTGAAAATATTATGTTACATGTATATATATATACGTTCGAACCCCGATGGCGTCGGAAATTTCGAGCCAAATGGGAATGCTTACGTTCAGTTTAAAGAAGTAGGTCCATAACATTCAGTTCGAGCCAGCGAGGAATTCGAGCCAAGCGAGTTCGAGTCAACGGGTTTATTTGAAACAATGAGAGATTTCAATATTCTATTCTCAAACTTAGATGCCTTCTCATAGGACAAAATATAATGTTGACTACTAATAAATTTTAAAGCTTAAACTCTCGGTTCTTAATGAATAAATGGCTGTCATAATTTCGATACAAGAGTGTTAAAATGAGCATTTGGGGGAAATTGCGAAAAAGGCAAAACATTTATTTTCTGAGAATTAAGTTGCATGTGAAAGCAAATGATACAAAATAATTATACATGTGAGTAAAAGTCAGGCAAACTGATGAATGGCCAAGAAACAGGAAAACAGGCTCATATACAGACTGACAGACGGACAAATGACAGTTTATAACGGATATAAAACACACCCTTCCCGACATATTATATGCAAAAGATATATGGGACAATTTTTGTAAAATCTGTGCTTGGGTATGCGACCATTCTCATTTTCCACAAATCGATTTGTTAAATTCGTGGTCACGTATTTCAAAAGTTGTAAAAAATGTTTTTTTGTTAACTTAACTTTTTAACAGGGCTTGTGTTTAATAGAAAGAAGTATGGTTCTTAATTTAGGAAATCTATTTTCTTCATTTTCGATGTTTCGTTTCGAATAGTAACCGTTGAGTTTGACTATAATTAATATGCTTGACTGGTTTGCATCCGAACATGATCAAATGCGTGTTAATTATAAATTCGCGCATTTCTTTATCAACCTTCCGTTACAAGATGTGAGGCCGTATGCAATTTAATATGGTGGTGATGCTATTATTGCTGTTGTTGTTGTTGCTACTGCTGCTGCTGCTGCTGCTGCTGCTGTTGTTGTTGTTGATGATGATGATGATGATGATGATGATGATGATGATGATGATGATGATGATGATGATGATGATGATGCAGTCAGTAATGTTGCGCAAGCAAGATACACTTTTATTTCTTCGAATTGCAGCACATGTCTTTATTTAACAAATATCCCCTACAGGCAAAGTTTATAATAACATCAAAGACTTATTGAAATTAAATTGAGAAGTGTTTGCATCTCACAGATTAATAAAGTGCAGGGTGATGCTAATTACATAATCATTAAAATGAAAACATAGCACTTTTTGCACCGAATGATTTTGAAATGTGCATACAAAATGGAACTTTCCTAATTATTTAACAGATGTTTAGGCTGTACTCTAGCAATAAATGGGCGCATTAAAATTTCCCAGGATTTTTGCTATGAACGATTAAGATCCAGTATCAGACAGCGTCGTTTGAACTTTTTCATAAAACCAAGGAAACAACTATAAAATATAATATCTGAAATAATATGTTCTATCAGCACGATCATTATTTAAAAGTGTGTTAAAGTTCCATTGTGTCTGACTGCCTGGTTAATGTAAGGTGTCAATTATTTCCCGTTTCACCCTCAGCTATCTATGTGTCCGTCCATTCGTCCGTCGGTACGCTAACAAGGTATTGTCAAAACTGCATGCATTTGAAAATGTCTCATTTTTTATTTGAAATCAAATATGGCATGTATTCAATTTTAGAACATTGTGGTGAAATTCGAATGCGGATGATTCCTAACAGCACGGGTTTTGACAGACATGGTGAGTCCGTCACCCGAGAGTTAGGGTTGTTAAGTTTGGTGTTAGGTAAAATACCCCGTCTTCAGTGATAAAGGCACCCAGTTGTCCCATGTGGGGTTTAGACGGAGACTTGCATACACCCACCCCGGTGGAGCAAAGCTTTTGTTAAGTGCATTTAATAGATTAAAGATTGGTGTACATCTTAAAAAAATAGTTCAAATGTTCCATTAGACTGTGAATTTGGGTTAAACATGTTCATGTTTTCGGAACTTGAACACTAAATATTATCAATCGTGACTACTCGGCCATCTCCGGCAAGCTCGGATTTCTGTTCGGATAATAGCCGAGTGATTTCCGAATGGAATACTATGACTTACATGTCAAATATCAAGTAACAAGCCTTTGTCTTCAGATTTGAGAAGAGTGAACTATTAACTTAATTAGTTTTAACTTTCACGGTCGAAAACCTCTTTTATAGTGCCGTTTAATTATAATACAATACAACGCTGGGAAATGGTATCTGTTTTATGCCATTTTACATTCAGGTTTTTTAAAAGTTGTAAAAATTATAATTGAAAGTACTGGGATCATTGCTATGATAGCTCAATATTCTTACATTATAACATAACCATGGTTACCTTTATTAACTGTTGAACTATGGTTTTGAAGTGATTTGTCAAAGAAAGTCATGGATTAAACGAGAGACATATAACATATAAGCTCGAAATAAAACTTACAGAAAAATACAAAGAAGAAAAAGAAGAAAAGAAAGATAAGAAAGAAAAAGAAAGAAGAATAAAAAATGACCAGTGAAGTTAGACGGGCAAAAAAGGACGTGCTAGCGGACTTAGTTTCGGTTAAATATGACGTCATGACGTGTATTTCATCATCATCGATGCGGAAGGCGGTGCTCGTGGCGTCAGAAGATGACGTCAGATCTGATATGGAGATGGTAGTCGGGAAACTCTACACACTGTTGAAGGCTGTACACGAGAATGCGAAATATGAGCTCACACAAGAGTCGAAGGTTGTTAGAGAGAAAGTAAATGATGAGATTATATTTCTAGAGGAGCTACATAAAAGGTGGGCTTCCAATAAGGTCAACAAAAATACCTAGTTTCTCAGTCTCCGCCGCATTTTTTTCTTTATCCAGCTCATAGTTTTTATTTAAAAAAAGAAATTAAAACCAAATATTTTTTTAATAATAATAATAATAATAATAATAATAATAATAATAATAATATTAATAATATTAATAATATTAATAATAATAATAATAATAATAATAATAATAATAATAATAATAATAATAATAATAATAATAATAATAATAATAATAATAATAATAATAATAATAATAATAATAATAATAATAATAATAATAATAATAATAATAATAACAATAATAATAATAATAATAATAATAATAATAATAATAAAAATAAAAATAATAATAAATATTATAAGGGAAAATGTTTTATTTTTTCAACAAGCTATTTTGAGATCATTAACAAAATTTCCTTTTGAATTATGTAAAAAATGTGTTTTTCTTTGTTCAAAAGATTTGTATATGTCAGCTGTTCTATGAAAAGAGTGTGTGTTTTAGTTAATAAATGAAACAATATGAAACGCTTACGCTCCATTTACTTTCAAAATGTACATGAAAAACTAATGATATTTTTCATGGCCTAAGGGCGCTGCTTATTAACGTATACAAACTAAAACCAGCCTTAAAGTGCAACAGAGTGCGCGAACCTGCGCTTATTGCTACCAATTTGCATCTTCATATTTATAGAAATGTTTTAAAGAATTCACATAGGAAAATATTCAGATTATTGTTATTATAACACTTTTATTTCCTGGGCCAGAAGACCACAACTATTTGATTACAACATGTCCTGACTATTAAAACTAAATATACGTCTAGTTTAGTCATTCCAACTTCTGCAGTGATTCATTTTTGAAATCTGCTCATTCATAAATGCATTCTTCCAAAACAATGGTCCGGAAAATAACAATGAGAGTCCCAAGAATTGTTGTGTGCATACATGACTTTATAAAAAGTGCATCCTGCTCACACGAACTTGACATAAGACTTGTTAAGATTTGTTTACTCCTACTAATGTGTTATATGTAAGTGTTTGCTTGTTATAGGGCCTACCCACTGGTCTTATGAGACACCTGGATTGATGGATATCTTTAGTATAAACATTACATATTTAACAACGATTGTGAAGAGAGTAATGATAACTTAAACTACGTCACTCTCGTTGGCATGATATTGCGCGAGAGTGTAATATTGTGTTGTGGGGAAACCGTAATACCAGTAGAAAAAAAACATTTCTTTTCAGGTTTGGTGACCACTTATCAAACTCACATGCGACTAGGTCGGGATGCGAACCCGGGTCGCCTAAGTTAGAAATGAGTGCGCTAACCGGACAACCTATCTTTGAATATCTTTACACCCGAGTATTAACCTAAATGCTTTGCGCCTGAAAGGAAAGCAATCATTCGGAACTCTTCGGTCATTTACCATCGAAAAAACAACTCAGATTTATATGGAAGGTTTACATTGTCAGACATTTTAACATTTAACTACGCTGCAAGCAGAGTGTGTAGTAATTTCAATTCAGCAGTTAAATTTAATGACTTAACACACGGGAATCTCTTTTGTGTATACAATTATACCTTTCACTGACAATCAATTTAAACGAAGATATAATAAAGACACGTTTAACACTTCAATTCATTCATAGTTTTATTAAAAACGAACTACTTTTACTGATGTACCGGTAAACATCCGAGGTTGTTTTTGATGGAAAATGACCGAGGTGTTGCGAATGGAAAGCAATCGGGTCCGATCATTTTAACTAGCTGCTGGGTCAGGATACTAAAAAATACTGCGTCAAGTTCCTGTGATCCTGCTAACGCACACATATAAGAATAATGGACCGTCGGGGAAACCACTCAGTATAATATACAAGATGCGCAGCAAAATGAATCATTGATAAGGCCACAAAAAATGAGATATTTTGTTCGGTGTTTTCATCCTGCCCACATGTTTGAGCGTGGGAGGGTAGGGTTCTTTCTTCCGCGGAAGTCAATTCACCATAATGTAAAAGAACGACATACGGATAGGTTAAAATTTTCGTTTTAATTTATACTTGTTGGTCGGTTGGCATACGCCAAACAATTGATTTATTAAGTGTGGCCTTATTGTTGTTTTCCAGTCTTGACGATATGGAAACATACGTGAAGGAAAATGCCTCCACTACAAACATGCGCCCCATCAAGATGGGAAAAGACAAATGTGACGACGCCAGAGCCTCCATAGAGCAGTTCAAGGTAACGCCTTTTTCTCTCAAATGTGGAACTTTATGTCTCCTGACACTAAGATTTTTTTTACAATATAATGTCAAACTTTGTTTAAACTGAAAAGAATATCGCACAGTATATAACTTGCTTACATCACAAAATTGTATTCAAATCATTCATCGTCATCCTAGTTCAAGAACCCCAGAATTATATTTAGAAAAGGAAGCAATTTTGACTTCTTGCATTTAGGTAACTTCTTTTTACTTCAAGACTAACTGAACATGGAGACATAAAGTAAAACTGACACCAGGTTGTGATATTTTGAAAGTCGAAGCAGTTCACATTTGGAAGTTTTCTCCAAAATATTGGAAGTTTTAAGACTGCCAATGCTTTTTAAGACGTTTTAGCCTAGTTTAAGGGAGTACTACATGTTCTTCGAAATTCTCTTCAACGAAAACCCTGTAAGGCATAAGATGAGTGATGATGCTATGGGTTAGATTTATTATTATCAAACCTCTGATGAATGAGAATGATGTGAATAAGATAAATGAAAATGCATGCATATTCATAATATTCATTTCCTACTACATGTTTCACAATCGGAACAGCATTCTACTTCCATCTTAGCTAATCTATGGTTGACTTTATCACGATTTTCATAATCCAATGTGAAATTATTTTCTCTTCTAGGCAAACGTGAAGACGTCTTGTGTGAAGTTTGTATTGCATCAATTGTTGGCCGGCATTCTGGAGCAGATCGAAACATTTGCACTCGGTAAAATGCTAGTAATGGACGCCGAACATCAGATAGGGATGGCAGAAACCATACACGAGGAACCGGACTTCATTAACGATGATTTTGGCGATGATGACGTCATTATCAGGCCGCCGCGTAGGGAGCCGTCACAAGACCCAATCAGGACGTCGTTTATCAGGTCGAGTTCGTCTAAATTGATTAAACTTCCCGAAAGGAACGTTCAAGAATCTCCTAGGCAACCGCCGCAGCTTCCACGAAATTCGACTCTTTCTAATAAAGGTGGACATTCTGGGCTTTCCCGCCAAAATTCAAATGTTAACTTGCAACTGGGAAATGCGAAAATGCCGTCTCGCCGTAATTCCCGTACAGATATGTCCGTAACAGCAATGTCGCGGCAGAACTCTGTCACAGAATCAACAGCAGGCAGTCTGGTGAGCCCCAGGGTCGAGAAACCTTCAAAATTGATTCCAAAACGTAAAAGGAATGTCAGTATGGACTCTAAGCTCAATGGCAGTAATTCCGAAGAACCTGAATATAGAACAATAGCCGGTCTGCGAGCTACTATCGCTCAGCGGTCAAGCTCTGCCCCGCTCATCAATCTTCCTTCAACATCTAAAAGCGATTTTATGTCGTCCATACCAGAAGAGAAATCCATATTTCAGATTGAGAACAACGAGACTCTGACGACAAAAATGCACGCAACCGGATGTTACATCACTGGCGTCGCGGTGCTCCAGAACGGCTCAGTTGTACTATGTGATAATATGCACGACTCGCTTCAATTGTATGACTCTCAGCTTCAACCAGTGGCGGAAATGGAGTGTGCACATCCCTGGGGCGTCACTTCTGTTTCCGAGGCGGCAGTTGCCGTCAGCCTGCATTACGAGCACAAACTGATTCTTGTTAAAACACAGCAAGGTCTTGAAAAGATCGTAGATAAGGATATTGTTTTAAAATGCAAGGCATCTTTGACCTATGACGTAAAGTTTTATTCATACAGGCTGTATGTGTTATGTTTCGACGGCGACATACATGTCGTGGACTTGAAAGGGAGAGAATACAAAGTAATAAAAACCGACATGGGACTGAACTCCGCTCGTTACTTTGACATAGACGTTGATAACGATATTCTCGTAATTGCGGGACAGAAAGGCGTCACATGCACTTCAAAAGGATTGCCAATGTGGAACTTCAAAACCAGGATCGGAAAGGCCAAAATCGTTTGTACAGGCGTTCTCTTGCATAAGGAACACGTGCTAGTGTGCGATTGGGAGAATTTCCGGATCGCCGAGATACATGACGACGGACAGAAAATGCGCACCGTTCATGGGGAAGGGCTGGAGAGACCCGTGGCTCTCTGCTTGGCGCCAGCTGGGGACGCCCTGTACGTGACCCAGGGGGATTATGACATGGATCCGGAGAAAACTAGGACCGTCAGAGTTCTTAAAATGCAGACAGTTGAAGATTGATTTTTATGTGCCTTTAAATCATTTAGTAATTTACGAAACATGTTTCTATCGACATCACATTTATTTCATGTTATCTGCTTTTGACTAATGTTTATAATCTAATTGAAAACTATGCTATTTTTGTATAAATATATATTAAGCATGCAGTGAATAAATAAATGTACATTCATCATAACAATTGTTTTATTTAAACAACGAAGAATACACTAACCGTGAGAACCGCCCCAGAATAACTTAAATCTACTTCATCCCCATTCACTAAAATGTTCGTTTGGTATAAATTAATATCGTAAATTCCATAACTGAAATTTGTAAGCCACGAAAACCAAAACAAATAGCGTTTGAATGTATAAATTAATTAATATTACTGAAAAGTACGTTATCAATTATGGCATAGAGGTTTTTTTATATTAAAGCGATCGATGAGGATTGCTTCACCTTTAGTTGATATGTGAGAGAGGTTGTATTTTAAAGAACTTCTTTTGAGAAAATATAAAAAATAATGTATCTTGCTTTCTTACAAGACAACCTTTCGGATTGGCTGGGGATCAATCCGTTTTTGTTGTCTGCTCCGTTTTTGTTATCAGTGCTCTGTAACCCTTTTGACGCAATTTTAACAGAAGAAATTATTTCAAGGATCTGGAAAGCACGTGTGTTTACAAATATATTGTTCGGTTTGTAGTTCTCCGTGCAGTTCCTTTATTTTTGAAAAAAGAATGGGCAGACCAGGTAAGTTTGTGTTTAAGATATACAAATATATTATTTAACATCCCGATTTTACATGTCATACATCGCTTACACAGAATTTCTTCGACGTTTGCAAGCCACGAGGCTTAGATCTCTGCCATTTAAAAGCCACGAGGCGTTGATTTCTTTACAATTTAAGGAGTCTACCTGTTTCACATTTTAATGATAACTGTTTGAGTTTTTTAATAATTAATGTAAAGTATATATACATGAATATTTTCCCTTTTGGGATACAGCTTCCTAAATAGGAATTTGAAGCCATACAGTTAGCATTGAAATTGAACCACAGGCACAGGCATCTCACTCATTTGTGTCTAAAATGTTGATTAATAACATTTTGGCTACATATAAAGAGATAAATAACAGATGTGAAGATATCTAATGCCTTTCATATATACAAGATGGAAACAAAGTTTGTTACTCAATATTATCAAATTTCATGGTGAGACCATATTTTTTCGCGGGGTGTTAATGGGGCCGCAAAAGGCCCCCTTACGGCTCCAGGGCAGCGCCCTTGTGGGGGCCAAGGGGGCGAATGGGGTTAAAGCATTTGAAGAGCCTAAAATTGCATTTAATAAGCACATTGTTGTGCAAAAACATAACATTTTGTTGTACATGAAGCACAAGATATTAATAGCAAATTGTTATTCTGTCGACAAAATACATTGTATAATTATGGACTAGTATATAAATAAAAAAAATATTGCAAAAAATGTGACGTAAACATCAATATGGTTGTTTTCAGTCTAATGCCTACATACAATAAAAGAATACAATTGTGAAATTATGAGATAAATTTAAAATAAATGGAAACTCAAAGAAATATACATTGTCAAACTAGGGCCATAACTTTCCTAATAGAAATTTGTCTACCTACTCTTTACTCCAGCCAACTTATTAGAAGCCTTATCAAATGGGGTTTAATCCTATTTATTTGATTTCTGTTAAGCTTTTTGACACTTTTTGAACTCTTAGAATGCTGCATTTATAGCAATTACAAATTGCGACAAAACCGAAAGCAAGTCTATTTTTATCGCGTAAGCGTCATTATGAAATTTGCATATCACGTGACTTTCCGACAACATAAAATTCTATGATTTGCATATTTAAAACTAACACGATAATTACGCAACAACAAAGCTGTTGAGCTAAATATTTTTTCTAATAAGAGACATAACAGTTAAAGGATGTCATTGTTTATCCGTGAAAGCAATAAAATTCTGCAATAATTAGCGAGGTGTTGACTGGGGTGTGACTGCTTGCCCTAATTATTGGATTAATTTTTGTTGTCCCACCAGCAGATGCGCTTGATTTATGACAGTGACAGAATCGATTATCATGCAGGCCGCATGGGCACCACTTACGTCAATTTAAGAAAATATTTTGGAAAAAAATCGTTGTCGCCATTAATTCGCCAAATTTGAAAAGTTGTCGCCACTTTTGCGATTTTGTCGCAAATGGCGACAATGGCGATCGCCAGCGGGAACCCTGCATTTCACCCAGTTGTCTACTTTCAGTTTCGCTTCTCAGTTCTGTCATTTTCCGATATTGGCAATGAAGGTCAATGTCATGTATGTAAACATGTAGATGAGGCATGACAAAGAACAGCATTGTATATTTGTTATTTTAATCCCCTCCTGCACCAAATAATTTACTGTCAACTTTAAATTATTAATCCTTTTGTTGAAAATGACACATGTTTTTAACACAATGTGAAGAACTCGTAATCTGTTACATGCTCTCTGATTTGATAAAAATTTAGTTCAACCAATGAAAATCAACCTTTCACCATGACGCGGATATTACATCATTGTATGTCTCTAGACGCTTGCATGCAGGGGAATTAACTGTTATGTTTATATTTTCATCGTCCTTTTTGTTATTTTCTTTTGAAGTTTCAGAACTCCAGATTGGGAATTTTTATTCGGAAATTGGGAAAAAAAGATACTTTTTGCCATTGGGAACATGACCGAATACCGGCTATAAATATTGCCGAAGAAAAGGCCCTGTATACTGATTTTCTTTATGGGTATTTGCTCTTTTGGAGCTTGAGCTTAAAGTAATCATATCTTTGCAAGTTTCTGCAACAACACTGGCAAGAATACTGTTTATTTACCGACTATTAAGATCTTTGTATCTCATGACGTTGCGCTCTTCAACTTTACCTTTGGACAGAAACCAATAACGAGGGAAATATACAATTTGACTTTTTCTGGCTCCTGTCTGATAGTAAAGCTGAAGAACGCATGCCAGGTCTGGCCTCTTTGAGCCAGTGTAAATTTAGTTTAGCTTGTTTTAATGATCTTTTACAGACATATTATGCTTTAATTTGAATCCCAATTGGAATGAATGTCCGCAAAACAGCAAAACTCAGTCTTCGTCATAACTGGGTTGCCAGAAGCCCGGGACAAGTAAATACTGTTTCGGACAAGTCAAAATTCCCAGGTGATTGCCTGATTGGGCAAGTGCATTTTTCCGAAATTTAAATCCCTCAGTTTTCATAATTTCTTCAGCAACAATTCTCAAATCCTGAATGAACTTTCTAAATATTGGCTTTCGTATATTTAGGTATGAATTGGTGACGTCACAGCATTTCGCATGCTCAGCATTTGTAGTATTCATTTAGTAAGCATCTTAGCGTCTGCCCGATGCTTAGACGCTTATTTATCAAATAATAAATTTATTAGCTTCTCTGCGTCTGCCCGATACATGGAAGCTTAAATGAAATACTTCTCTTGTTTGTGGTTTGGTTAGTAAATGATGAATTTTAAGTATTTTGATGATTCTGATGAGGATGAGGATGGTCAGGTGATGATGATGACTTAGAGATGACTGAAAACCTTGTTTTCAATTTGTTGTTATCCTTGAGGGAATAAATGAACACTACAATTTGATTATTGTTGTGTTTTTTATTAAATTATATTGGGCAAGTAAAACTGTTTTGGACAAGTGGTTTTCTTCAATTACTTGCCCAAAAGGACATGTGCTGAAAAAAAATAAGGCAAAGACTGAACTCTAGTTCTCTGGTATTTGGCTAAAATGTCCTATACTCTTGTACTTGGGAATATTTTAGTTAAAAGTAAAAAAAGGCTAATTTTAGGGCAGAATAAAGTAAAAAAAAAAAAAGAGGCTAATTTTAGGGCAGAATATAAGCACTCACCTTGTAAAAAAAACTAAAAATTGCCATAAATAAGATCCCTTTCACCATACAATCTAATTTCTTTTATCTAGAATTTAAATTGGCAAAGCCCACTTTGCATTTTTATTGAAGGTATAACCATTCCAGGCATTTTTTGCAAGCAAACTTTCAAATAACATTTGTCCTCCTGTTCGGAAAAAATCCGGTCTAAGCAATCTCAAAATAGCTGTATTTTTTTTGTCAAGGATATTTGCAGGGCACACTATTTGTTCTATTTTCGGTATAAATTTTCAGCTTCCTTTAGTGGTTCTAATGTCAACTACAAGTTCTCCGTGAAAATAAGTAACATAGTAAATGTATTATGGTCTTCAGTAAACACGAACTGTTTCACAGGGTCGATTTTCCACAATATTGGGAATTCTTTTCATAAAAACTTACAATATTGGAAGTTGAAAACACTCGAATACTGTTTTTAATTATTTTTGGAGCACTTTAATGAATTGTAATTAAAAAATCACATCTACTGTACAACTTTTACATATTTCAGGTTTTAGTCCTCGTGGAAGTGGCAGAGGTTTTGGTGATCGAGGGAGTCGCGGTGGTGGAGGCCGTGGGGGCTTTGGTGACCGTGGAGGGCGAGGGGGCGGACGTGGTGGATTTGGTGACAGGGGTGGTGGCCGGGGAGGGTTCAGAGGCGGTAGGGGAGGGTTTGGAGATCGTGGTGGCCGAGGAGGCGGTGGCAGAGGAGGATTTGACCGTGGGCGTGGTGGTGGCAGAGGTAAGACTGGGTTGAAGCAATGATGAAATGAAATTTGACTAACGGATATCTTGAAAGTGAAAGGACTAGCTGGTATTTCTATATACAATGCTAAATGTCAAAATTGATTGTCAAAACTCTTAATAGGACAAACTTATTGGAAAGTGTCAAAAAAGTTCAATTGTCCAATAAGCTGCAGTTTAAAGTTTGACTTTTATTCTTGCCAGATTGTCTATCTTTGATATAATTTGTGATTTAAAGTTTTTACAGCATACACTTCCATGCTTTTGTTTACTGATTTAATCTAAAGGTAACCGTTTTGTAAGCTGTACAATTGTACTGAACAATTAATCTGATACACTAACAGAAGAACAACATTGGTATTTATAAGCAATCATGATGCCATGTTTTAGAATAAGTTGCTAAACATCCTGCCTTGTTTTGTAGGTCGTGGTGCACCCAGAGGCGGGAGAGGTAGGGATACTTATATACTTTAACATAATATATTAAAATAATGAAAGCTCTAATTCTTTTGAACATAACTAAAAGTTAAGGTCCGAATATCATGATATAATTAAGTCAAACCTCAATCTTAACACTTTAAAACAAAAGATAATGTTGAATACCTGTTTTTAAAGTGCATTCTCTTCATATATAATCAGGGTTCTCAATAAGTTTCGGTTAAACCGTCTCAGTAGGTAAAGTAACCGACCAGCTTCTATTTATTCTACTGAAAATTCATTTAGTTTTCCAAATTTGAACTGGCCCTATTGCCATTTGAAATGTCCATTTTGGCCGGCAGCCGGTTCTTATTGAGAACACTGATATAATATATTTATTCAAAACTGGTCATTATGTTCAATACACTTTGAATAATGTATAAAACGATGAAGAAAGACGGCGCTCGTTGTGGTAATAGTCTTGCTACAAACTAGTTTTATCTTCTTCATTTCACCATGTTTAATGATCACTGATCTATCTATAGGTGGATTCCGAGGAGGGAGGCAGGTTACAGTAGAGCCACACAGGCATAATGGTACGTGGGTTAGTACAGTGCAACTCCTTACAGCACATCCATATAAACATACCCCAAGAGTAGTATTTCCAAATTGGACCGCCCCAATTTAGATATTTGTCAACTTGTAGTAAAGATGAACCACCCTGGTAGTATTTCTTTATTTTGCCTTCATATGTGGCCTGGAATGGGCTGTATGTTTTTCAATGGAATAGTTCTTAGCTTTTTTTGTTTAAAAAAAAAGTAGGTAATATATATCCGGACACTGTTTCAATCAAGATTGTAAGGCTTAATATTTTCAAGGTGTAAACTGCATTTGAATAAAAATATTGTGAGGACATTTACCTCATAGATTCTGCCCGTAACTTTACAGGTGTACCAGAGCACTCTTAAGCAGCGTAAGGTTCACAACTAAGATATCTTATTTCTTATCTCTGGCTTAAAGTTAATTTTTAAATAGGCCCGTAAAATGGTGTTCCAGAGCAGGGCTTGTAGACTTGCTCTTATTTTGATTGCTTGATTTCCCATTGCAGGAGTGTTTGTTTCCCGTGGCAAGGAGGATGCCCTGGTTACTCTCAACATGGTCCCTGGGGAGTCTGTCTATGGGGAGAAGAGAATTTCAGTCGAGGTAGGCTATATTGCAGTCATCAACATTAGGCTTTTGGATGAAGAGCAGTAGTTCTTACTGTACACTAAGTATATATTCAGTGAATATTAAATGACTTGAATATCTTAGCTCCTAATTTTGATTTAATCATGTGATCACATGATGCATTTGCAATTGGAGAGCCTATTTCATTTTACATATAAAATTGCATAAAGCAATAGAATTTGAGATTTATGGTCAAAGGGAGACAACTGCAAAATGTGTGGCGATTTCAACTCCTTGGCTCTTTGTTACTTTTAATGAATAATGTTGTTTATGTAATAAGTTGTTAAAACAACAGCAACATTTTCATGTTAACAAAAGAGCTGTGAAATTTGGTGATAGTGATGCTTTTTTGCAAAGTGTATCAAGTTTGGTTATTTTTTCTTTGAAATAAATGCACATGCATCTATATATATTACACTAAGTAGCTTACATGATAAAAAAAAAATTGAACTTTTATCGAAGACTGGAGAGACAAAAACTGAGTACAGGGCGTGGAACCCCTTCAGATCCAAGTTAGCTGCGGCCATATTGGGCGGTGTTGACCAGATCCACATGGGGCCAGGAAAGAAGGTCCTCTACCTTGGTGCTGCATCGGGTACCACTGTCAGCCATGTGTCAGATATTGTGGGGCCGGTGAGTTATTATTTTTGTATTGCAATTTAAGGTCCGGCCACCACCTTGGCTAGCTGCACTGAGGTCTGAGCCAATCACATGTACCTTGCAGTGTTAAAGAAAGATTTGAATACATAAAAAGGGATTTTATATTTATTGAGTTATTGTCTCATTTATAGTTCAATTAACTATTATAGTTTATTGATGGCTCTGCACTAATAATCACCCAAGTTGCATCCGCTATTTCCTATATTGAGCTCCTTAGTGGGCTTATAATACATAAGTATTTTTATGTCACTTTGACTACAAGTAATTTATAAGACCTTGATCTACTAGCATGAGTATGAAGTAACTATTGCTCCCTCTGTCTGGGAATAAAAATGGTTTATTGTAATACTCTACATGTAGGTCAGTATAAACTTCTTGTTAAGACAAATAGTCATTAATTCCATGTAAACCGAAAAATGGACAGAGTCGATAGCAAGTGTTTTTACCATGAAATGTTTTACATCTTCAGGAGGGTCTAGTGTATGCTGTTGAGTTTTCACACAGAAGTGGCCGTGACTTGATAAATGTGGCCAAGAAGAGAACAAACATTATCCCCATCATAGAAGACGCCAGACACCCACACAAGTACAGGATGCTCGTTGGTAGGTCACTATACAAATTAGGATTAACACTAAAGTCTTCGGCTTGACTGGGTTTCTGTATCAAGAATTATGCATAGTGATGAATGAGACGTCAGACAATCTTGAGGTTCTGTCAAAGCCTTTGTGTTGTTTTCCGTATTGCTTTCGTCCTTGTTACGGGAACAATTGAATGTTTGGAACCATGCCTGGTATTAAAATGAAACTGCGTACATACATTATGAAGTGTTTTTTCTAACAATTTTGGAAGTTGGTAAAGGCCTTTCTTTGGCTTAATTCCGAAGTTTACATTTTTCCAACAATATAAAAAATGTTACAAAAAATTAAGTAAAAAACGATAGTCAAGATAAGTGTCCAAAAAACAACAAGGTTTTCTCATCTCTAAAAAACACTATGGGGTTCAAATTTCTTGCTAAATTTATAATTTAATAAGGGAGTTTTCAATTCACATGACTTGTCAAGTCTCTGGCATCAATGTGAGTCATGGCCATCCATCAATGTAAGACTTGGATGAACAAGTATGCATTCAACATGAGTATAATTACCATGTGCCCATTGTGGCTTCAAAATTGTAACAAGCTAAGCTGAATAAAATGCAGCGTTTGAAGCTAAGCTGAATAAAATGCAGCGTTTGAAGCTAAGCTGAATAAAATGCAGCGTTTGAAGCTAAGCTGAATAAAATGCAGCGTTTGAAGCTAAGCTGAATAAAATGCAGCGTTTGAAGCTAAGCTGAATAAAATGCAGAGTTTGAAGAAGCCCTGCAATCTTTAAACCAATGCAGGGCTTGCAGACTTGTGTTAATTTCGAATACTGGATGCACCTCAATAACAGAAAAACAGATTTGGGTGCTATTGTCTAATCCAGGCTTATAAGTGCATAGAAAATCTTAGTGTCAGGTGTCTTGAAAAATACAAATGTCTTAACCTAATAAAGAAAAACATTACAGATTTATGAAGTATATCAACTGAGCTATAATATCCTTTCTTGTTATGTATTGGAATACTGCATTTTGCAGAGCGAGAAAAGCAGGCAATATTTAAGTTGCCCCACCGTTATGTTACAGGTATGGTAGATGTGATATTTGCTGACGTAGCCCAGCCAGACCAGGCCAGAATTGTAGCCATTAATGCACATCACTTCCTAAAGAACAGTGGACATGTTGTTATGTCAATAAAGGTATGGCGTTTTTTTGTGTAATATTATAATATAACTTGCATATTTATAAGCTACAATTGTAAAGTGGTGAAATAATCAGGTTGCCTAACAGACTAATAGAGTGTGGAATCAAGCAGTTAGGGTTTTAGCTTAAAATTTGTAGGAGGAAGTGCACCCTGCCCTCATGAGACCAACATGAGCACCCTTCTGACCTCTTAGGATTAAATGCTTCAGATAAGCAAATACTGATTTACTTTCTTTTGTTTATAAACTTACTACATGATTATAAAAGATACAGAGTTGATATGTCTGGAAATTGCAAGCGAAAACTACTTCAGTCAAATTTAAGTAAGGACTTTACGCCACGTTATAATGTGCCCTTTTAACCACGTCCGTGCCTCCAGCACCCTGCCCTATTTAAAACCTGGCTATAGCCTTACTGGGTAATCATGGTTTCTGAGACAATCTTTGCTGAGGAAATGAGGAAGTTGAAAGCAAACTTGGAGTTTTGAAATAGATACATTTATATAGTTCTAATCACAAATTTACAGGCTAACTGTGTGGACTCGACAGCAGCCCCAGAAGCAGTGTTTGCGGGGGAGGTGAGCAAGTTGAAGTCTGAGAAGATCAAACCGATGGAGCAGCTCACACTGGAGCCGTACGAGAGAGACCACGCTGTGGTTGTAGGGCATTACAGGTACCCATGGGGCTCTCTTGTTTAAATTTAAAATGCTCATTAAGGCAACTTGTGGACATGTAGTTAATTTGCTCAGAATGGGCTCAAAAATTGAGGTCTATTCCATTTTAACATAACCGCGCACAACAGAGGCAAAATGTCACATTAAACATGATTACTCATTAAGGTAACCAGTTGCTTGTGGACATACAATTAATTTGTTCAGTCTTGGGCTGAAGTATTGAGGTTCATTCCAATTTTACATAACATAGCTCAAGGAAGGCAGACTTGAAAAATTCTAGAGACGAAGGTTCCTGTTCTATTTTCAAATTTTTGCTTCTAATTCGTTATATTAATTAAAGGGGGATAGTTTCAATTTGTGCCTTCCTTGAAGGACCCTGAGGACTACTTGTGTGGGTTTTCAGTTTTAAAATCTTTTGTTTTATAAGTGCACTGTTGTGGTTGGTTATTTACTTAAAAGGACTGGTGTATGTTATTTTGTAGTCAAATTTTATAAAAGTGGTTGTCTCCCTTGACCTAGACTAATGCATGTTCCTTTAATGTAAAACTGCTGTTATTTACTATTGAAGCTAAAACAAATGGATTTCTTTGAACAATATGCTGAACTTATGTATATAGTAATTATTGCAAATTCAAGTAATTTAAGATTACTTTGAAACATAAACATTGGTCATTTTTTTGTGAATGTTTGTGTCAAGGAAAGAACATACATGAAGTCATCTAAAAAAAGACTTTTTGATTATCAAGCCTGAATCCCTATACTCCTTATACTAGTGCTTGTCATCAGTTTTCAACCAGCCATGCTATATAGAATTGAAAATTTGATCAAGCTCGGAACTATTTTACCAGTGCAGGACTTGTGGCCTTATGATAATTTTGTAAAATAAAAGAAAGTTTGATGACGGGTATCAATGATTGACCATTTGAGGCTCCCATCTACGACTTTTTGCTCCATTTTGAGCTTTGCACCTTAACTTTTGTTCAATGTCTTTAAAATGTTCCCTGTATTTCAGACCACCGCCGAAGAAATGAGAAGATTGTTTGGTGAAAGTGTTCAGACATTGACAGATTATGTGTATACCTGTAATACAAGCAAACGCGAGCAGGGCCAGCATTATAAATAGTGGTCCATAGAAATGAAATGAAGGATCAGGGTCTATGTTGGCTGTTGAGTTTGTTTTGTTACGATTATGGAAATTGTTTAATAATTGAAATGTTATTCATAGTTGAATAACTCCAACTAATATAAAAATTTCACTTCATGACCTAAAAATATTCTATGAAAACCATATGCAAAGAATTGTTTAGTTAACTTAAAAGATAGGCATCTAATGACATTTAGATATACTTATTTTCTGCTTGTGTAGACTTATGTTGAACAATATTGCTTGTTAATGAATACAATCCTCTTATTAATGCTTCTTAAAAGAACATACATGCACTCAGCTGGATTCTGTAGAATTTCATCAGTAGATCTGAAAGTTAGTAGGAAAAACTCCCAAGATTACAAATGTTTATTTTGTTAAAAAGCTGTGTTCTCTCAAAAGGTTGATGTTTTTTGTGCATTTGTATATATTTTATCCTGGCATTTTAAAATTCAAGATTTTAGAGGATTTTGTCATGACAGTGATAATGTTTTATTGTTTGTCAAAATAAATGTAATTACTTTGCTGCAGCTGTGCATCAATTGTTACAGCTGGTTGTAGGAAAAAGGCAATTCTATTAGTGTTTTTTGTTAGTGTAATGACGTTAATGAACTGCTGAAAGGAGGAAGTTGGTTTTATCTTTTATCATGATCATCATTCATGTACATTTATATTTCAATATCGGCATTGATGTCATCAGACATGGGATCATTCTGTATAGATAACGATTGTTCTTTATCTACTGTAAAATAAATTTAATGAAAAACCTTGTTTGTTTTATAAAAAAACTTTTTGTTTGTTTTATAAAAATATGATATGGCTTTTGGACATTGAACAGTTAAGTTGTGAAGTAATAAACCAACTTAATTGGACTTAAAGTCGTCTTATATCCCTGGATCGACTTCTGAGGGAGAGACATCCTTTATTTTCTTCATCAGAATAGCGTTCAGGCCCCCTTGCACGATTAATTTCAACTTTTGGTCGGTTCGCAAGCTCCAGTGCCCCTGGGGTTGAAAAAAGCACAAATGATTTTTGCATATGTGTGTTATTAGATATATGCACTGTGTGGGGAAAAAGTACAGAAACATCCAACAGTGCAAAATGTGATTTTAGGAGTAAAAATGATGAAAATGTAAAAAAGTAGGAATTTTTAATATTTGTATCAAATTTGTTTTAGCAGTAAAAATACTAGAGTAACTTTGAAAAAGACGTGGTACAGCACCATAACACACCCAGATATAGGTGCAATATATATCAAATTTTAAAGTATATTAAATTTGCCTGATACGAGGCAAATCTACCAAAATTATTCTCCCCCCCCCCACACACACACTATTTTCCCTGGACTACTTCTCGATGCAACATTTAAACAACTTAACTGCTGAATTGCTTAGTTTATTTTACCAATAAAATCAAAGCATGGATAACATTGAATTGTCAAAACAACCCTTGAAGGCCTCAAATAGAGTCGGTGAATGGACAATTGCAGCTAACACATAAAGATGTCCTAGATTCGTGTACACAAAAACCCATGGCGGTTTGTCTTTAATCCATGTTCATACAGCGCGCTAGTTATTGACTTAACAACCGGGTTCGATCAATACATCTCTCTAGCGTCTAATGTGAAGGCTGTGTGTACTGTAGCGAACAAATACACCGCCATAAATACTTAACATGTAATTCTATACGACGGTGATCGTGTAGATTTTGAAATATAGCCATATTTTTTTAGAAGGAAATTAAAACACTGGATTTAAATAAAGCTGATGTAAGTTTTATGTACATGTTGTAACACTTTAACGGCGACAAAAATGAGGATGTGCTGTATATACAAACTTATTTCCTGATTACATGCTAGCGCGTACGTAACGATACAAATTGTGATCTCATGTGATACTGAAATATAAAGAATTTTAGGTCTATATCTGTTTCAGATTATTTTCAGTATTTCGTTCATTAGCCATTCAAACACAGGTATGAAAATGTGTATATGCTGTTCAAGTAATTGATTGTTATACAATATACATGTATACGAATGCACGGTGTGGGTCTACATACAGTGTTTATAGTCCACCTGAATGGTTGTCAAAGTCATTTGGTGACAATGTCAATGTTTGTACTAGGCAGACTCGAGAACTAAATGGACTTCATAGAGTATTCGGACAATGTTTCTGACTCGGGACCTTAATGGACCTCATTAAATTATTTTGCGATTTTTGTAGACGGCGTGTCAACAAACTGATTAAAAAGTTTCCCTGAACGCCAATCATTATGGCTACTGACTGTGTACATGCAAAACGTACTTTGTCTTATGTTACCTTAACTATTCAATTTCCACGGGCAAATGTTCGTGAGGAATCGTATTTTTGAGTCGAGTGTTCATTAGTTATAAAGATTTTATATTAACTTAGGCAAAAATATTGTACTTTAGTACTTAGTGGTCAAAGTTATATTTTGTCCATTGGGATCACAGTATTTAAAAAAAATATGCCCATTATTTATTTGGGTTATTCTGCAGTCAGTCGTTTATTATTTTAATAAGGTGAAGCGGTAGAGGCTAAGGCAGTAGACAAAACACAATTTCGTATATTAAGTTAGTAAAAGAGTTAGTACTTATTGACGAAAACGAACTAATAATGTGAGTCCTTTATTTGAGTAGATATTAATAACCCTTATGATAACTTCAAGTCAAATGTTAGACGAATTATTGATTAATTCCTTGCGCTGCAACTGAAATCTATCCAAACACTGGTAATATTTATTCAACGTTATGAAAGCAAATCTGACGTATTAGAATCTGAACCTTATATAAGTAGTACATGTATATCTTGAATCGGAAATGAAAGCACATCAATAGTAAAAGAAAATCCTTGAAAAGTATAATGTCGCGGACTCAAATTTAACTTCAGCCCTTCTTTGAAAACGTCATTATATACACCAAGTTGAATGTAGTTTTGTAATATACAGTTGATCAATGGTACGCAATTATGTTAGATCTGTTTTGGCGACGTGCTGCCAATCAATAGCGGGGAAAATGAACGGAAATTACAATAGGCCCTCAAAAGAATACACAATTTTTATAAAAAATATCTAGCGTTATAAAGATCGTCATGAACTCAGGACATTTTGTATTTGTATTTATTTCGAAATTTATGTCACAATACAAAACTGCAGTTTATGGTAATATAACATGTACACGATTCTTATACATGTATAATATAACATATATAAGGCTTATTGAGGTACATATTATTAAGTAAATAGTGATTTAAGTGACACCCTTATTCAATATCAATACATACACATGTATAACAAACATAAATTTGGAGTGATAAACTTTCAACTTCTTACTAAATAATGCACTTATGGAAAATATTTAATTACTGATAGCAAGTTTATAACCATGTATTTAGTAGCTGAAAACGCAAAAAATATTAAATAATTGGTGAAGATTTACTGTGATCTACTATTGTTTCATCAGGTAGAAATACCGTGTCTTCTGCACATTTCTTTCAAATTAAACACAGTGTCCTTCAAAAGAACCATTGTTTCCGACATTTATTAATCCTTTTTGGTGAATTAAAACAATTGCATAAATATGGTAAATCTTATTTGGGAGTAAGAGTGCATCTTTAAACTATTTCTAAAATGCATCGTACATGTAGCCCCTCGCGATTGTTCTTATGTACATAGGCTAGTTAAGGGATTTTCGTGCCTTTGCAAGTATTTTCTTTTTTATCACATAATCCATGCTTTGACTGAATTAAAGCACTATGGACCTCGTCCTTGACGTCGCGAACAAGCACGTGCTCACCCCGTACGTATTTCCGGGCACGTGGCGAGAAGATGACGTCATCAGGCAGCTGATAAGCCTATTTGTGATCGTAAACATTGGCGGATACGTTCTGTACTTCCTGCTGGCTACCATAAGCTACTACACAATCTTTGACAGGCGGTTGATGAAGCATCCTTTATATATTGAGGTAAGACACACGATGTATTTGGCACTGAACATTCAGGCCGCAATTACACAATACGGCTTTTCTCCAACCTCAGATGAGTAGATCCAAAAATTTGGATACCCTTATCTTGCCCATGGGCAAAGAGAAAACAAGTACCCGTATGGAACTCATGTTTTATTGCCATCATACGATTACCTCCCTTGTTGAAGACTGGTGTCTGTGTAGCATCATGGAAACATTGTCTTGTGGCAATATTTAAAATCCAAATTATTTATTTCTCGCTTCAAATGGCACCATAAAAGAGTTTTCGCGCTACATGTTCAAGATAAAATTTGATTCTCACGAAATCGATGTACTTCTGGAAACATGTGATATTATATTTTAGTGCCCTCTCTTGTGTGAGTCATCATCACACTACCATTTATAATAAACGTTGACACTTAAAGATGCACTCTTACTCCCAAATAAGGTTTACCACAATTAATAATATTGTTTTAATATTCCAAAAAGGATAAATAAATGTTGAAAAAAATGTACTTATGAAGGATATCGAGTTTAATTTGGAAGAAATGAGCATAAAACACGGTATTTCTACCTTATGAGACTTTAGTAGACCACAGTAAATCTTTTAGCATTCACCAATCATTTAATATTTTTGCGCTTTCTGCAATTAAATACACGGCTTCAATCTTGTTATCAGTAATTCATATTTTCCATAAATGCATTATTTAGTAAGTTGTTTTAAGGTTTATTTGTCACAATTGATGTCTTTTATACATGTGTATGTATTGATTTTGAATAAGAGTGTCACTTTGAATAATCATTTAAGTCAAACTTGTATAAACCAATTATTTGTGCTTTTGATTTGCAGAACCAGGTATGGTTGGAGATCGTTTACACCTGCAGTCAAGTCCCCCTCATGGCAATACCAACCGTGTCCTTGTTCCTGCTGGAAGTCAGGGGCTACAGCAGGCTATATGACAATGTGGATACGCTCCTAGGTTAGTACGGTGGTCTTTAATTTAAGACAAACGTCTCCCTTAGGCTGCTGCCTAGTATGACCATAAAGGGATACTTTAAAGCTCTATAGCAATGGGTTAGCGCGACTCTCTAACAGCGAGCTCTGTAACTATGGGTTATATGATCTAGACTCACTAACTACGAGCTCTATAACGTTGGGTTATATGATCTAGACTCTCTAACAACGAGCTCTATAACATTGGGTTATATGATCTAGACTCTCTAACAACGGGCTCTATAACATTGGGTTATATGATCTAGACTCACTAACTACGAGCTCTATAACGTTGGGTTATATGATCTAGACTCTCTAACAACGAGCTCTATAACATTGGGTTATATGATCTAGACTCACTAACTACGAGCTCTATAACGTTGGGTTATATGATCTAGACTCTCTAACAACGAGCTCTATAACATTGGGTTATATGATCTAGACTCTCTAACAACGAGCTCTATAACATTGGGTTATATGATCTAGACTCACTAACAACGAGCTCTATAACATTGGGTTATATGATCTAGACTCTCTAACAACGAGCTCTATAACATTGGGTTATATGATCTAGACTCTCTAACTACGAGCTCTATAACATTGGGTTATATGATCTAGACTCACTAACAACGAGCTCTATAACATTGGGTTATATGATCTTGACTCACTAACTACGAGCTCTATAACATTAAGTTATATGATCTTGACTCTGTAACAGTGAGCTCTGTAACAATGGGTTATATGATCTTGACTCTGTAACAGTGAGCTCTGTAACATCGGGTTATATGATCTTGACTCTGTTACAGTGAGCTCTGTAACAATGGGTTATATGATCTAGACTCACTAACTACGAGCTCTATAACAATGGGTTATATGATCTAGACTCACTAACTACGAGCTCTATAACGTTGGGTTATATGATCTAGACTCTCTAACAACGAGCTCTATAACATTGGGTTATATGATCTAGACTCTCTAACAACGAGCTCTATAACATTGGGTTATATGATCTAGACTCTCTAACTACGAGCTCTATAACATTGGGTTATATGATCTAGACTCACTAACAACGAGCTCTATAACATTGGGTTATATGATCTTGACTCTGTAACAGTGAGCTCTGTAACATTAAGTTATATGATCTTGACTCTGTAACAGTGAGCTCTGTAACAATGGGTTATATGATCTTGACTCTGTAACAGTGAGCTCTGTAACATCGGGTTATATGATCTTGACTCTGTTACAGTGAGCTCTGTAACAATGGGTTATATGATCTAGACTCTCTAACAACGAGCTCTATAACAATGGGTTATATGATCTAGACTCACTAACTACGAGCTCTATAACGTTGGGTTATATGATCTAGACTCTCTAACAACGAGCTCTATAACATTGGGTTATATGATCTAGACTCTCTAACAACGAGCTCTATAACATTGGGTTATATGATCTAGACTCACTAACAACGAGCTCTATAACATTGGGTTATATGATCTAGACTCTCTAACAACGAGCTCTATAACATTGGGTTATATGATCTAGACTCACTAACAACGAGCTCTATAACATTGGGTTATATGATCTTGACTCACTAACTACGAGCTCTATAACATTGGGTTATATGATCTAGACTCTCTAACAACGAGCTCTATAACATTGGGTTATATGATCTAGACTCTCTAACAACGAGCTCTATAACATTGGGTTATATGATCTAGACTCTCTAACTACGAGCTCTATAACATTGGGTTATATGATCTAGACTCACTAACAACGAGCTCTATAACATTGGGTTATATGATCTTGACTCACTAACTACGAGCTCTATAACATTAAGTTATATGATCTTGACTCTGTAACAGTGAGCTCTGTAACAATGGGTTATATGATCTTGACTCTGTTACAGTGAGCTCTGTAACAATGGGTTATATGATCTTGACTCTGTAACAGTGAGCTCTGTAACAATGGGTTATATGATATTGACTCTGTTACAGTGAGCTCTGTAACAATGGGTTATATGATCTTGACTCTTTTACAGCAAGCTCTGTAACATTGGGTTACATGATCTTGACTCTAACAGCAAGCTCTATAGCACTGGGTCACCATGACTTTCTAACAGCCAGATCTGTAACGATGGGTGAGCGTGACTCTTTAACAGAAAGCTTTGTAGCAATGGGTCAGTTTGACTCTCTTATAGCCAGCTCTGTAGCAATGGGTCAGCCTGACCCTAACAGCAAGCCCTTTAGCAATGCTTTAGCCTGACTCGAACAGCAAGCTATGTAGCAATGGGTCACCGTGACTCTAACAGTCAGCTCTGTAGCAATGGGTCACCGTGACTCTAACAGCCAGCTCTGTAGCAATGTGTCACCGTGACTCTTAACAGCCAGCTCTGTAGCAATGGGTCACCGTGAGTCTAACAGCCAGCTCTGTAGCAATGGGTCACCTTGACTCTCTAACAGTCAGCTCTGTAGCAATGGGTCACCTTGACTCTCTAACAGTCAGCTCTGTAGCAATGGGTCACCGTGAGTCTAACAGGCAGCTCTGTAGCAATGGGTCACCGTGACTCTAACAGTCAGCTCTGAAGCAATGGGTCACCGTGACTCTCTAACAGCCAGCTCTGTAGCAATGGGTCAGTTTGACTCTCTAACAACAAGCTCTGTAGCAATGGGTCAGTTTGACTCTCTAACAGCAAGCTCTGTAGCAATGGGTCAGTTTGACTTTCTAACTGACCTAGCTCTGTAGCAATGGGTCAGTTTGACTCTCTAACAGCAAGCTCTGTAGCCATGGGTCAGTTTGACTCTCTAACAGCTAGCCCTGTAGCAATGGATCAGTTTGACTCTCTAACAGCCAGCTCTGTAGCAATGGGTCAGTTTGACTCTCTAACAGCCAGCTCTGTAGCAATGGATCAGTTTGACTCTCTAACAGCCAGCTCTGTAGCAATGGGTCAGTTTGACTCTCTAACAGCCAGCTCTGTAGCAATGGGTCACCGTGACTCTCTAACAGCCAGCTCTGTAGCAATGGATCAGTTTGACTCTCTAACAGCCAGCTCTGTAGCAATGGGTCAGTTTGACTCTCTAACAGCCAGCTCTGTAGCAATGGATCACCGTGACTCTCTAACAGCAAGCTCTGCAGCAATGGGTCAGCGTGACTCTCCAACAGCGAGCTCTGTAGCAATGGATTAGCGTGTCTCTAACAGCCAGCTATGTAGCTGTGGGTTAGCCTGACCCTAACAGCCAGCTCTGTAGCAATTTGTCACCGTGAAGCTCTTAAAGCCAGCTCTGTAGCAATGGGTCACCGTGACTCTCTGACAGCCAGCTCTCTAGAAATGGATAAGCGGGAATAATTTACAGCTAGAGATTACATAAATGTAAAGCTTTTTTCCTCACTGTGGCTTCCAACAGTTGGTCCTTCCTAATGGAAGTGATATGAAATTAATAAGAAAGTGTCACCGGCTTCACAACTCGTTATCAGCTAGTACTGCTGAAGGGTTTAATTAAGTCCCCTAATGCTTTTATAATAGTTCAAATTCAAATTCAAATTTTATTTTGTAAAGAAAGGCCTCCGGCCCATAATACAACACTTTAATATGTAATTGATACTGCAAGCTATTCACAGCTTATATTTACTTTATTGAATGCATACATTTTTAAATTACCTGTAGTGATAAATTATCTTTCAGTGGGCGGGCATTTAAGCTGATAATAATATATCTAATTCAATGTATTCACACTAACATATCGTTGATACCATTTTTCGAAAATCGATAATATTGCGCATGATGTCATCATATTTACAGGAAAAGTGTGGTTAAGAACTTTTGTAATTTCCAAAAATGAATATGAGTAGTCAGTTGCAACAATAGCCAGCCATGATTGCATTGCGTGACACTTCTGTTTGCATCACTGGCACCGGATTTTCAAACTCAAACATTTTTTTAAAAAATCAAAAAAACTCTTATAATTCCTCACTAAAAAGTAAAAATTATAATACCGAATATGTGAAAAAATATTGAATTTTTTTTTTTTAAAATATGCAATTTGTACTGTATATTATACAATATACAGTACAAAGTGCATATTTAAAAAAAAATATTTTTCAATATTATTTAATTAGCATATATAGATGTCAATCAGTTAAACAAGCACGCTCGGAATGCGACTTCGCTTTGAAAATACCGTTAATTTGTACCGCCTCAACTGTAGCATAGGACAGACTGTTTCCACTTGTCTTCATAGCGTTTCGCTCCCCGTTCTTGCGCTACGAGTTGATAAGTCGGTCGAAGTGAATACCATACACATTGTACATGTATGGATGCCGGGTTCAAGTTGTTACTTTCACGTTAAAGAATATGCCAAATTGCTGACGGTTTTCTTGATTTGAGGTCAATTGACAGACAATACTTGAGGCGAAACTAACTTTGTAATTTAAGGCGGCAAAAGATAACACGATAAAACCTTAAAATGCCATGTTCGTTT